>NW_013657625.1:200005-273410 GCF_000142905.1 Thecamonas trahens ATCC 50062
CCAACTACCAATGCCGGCTGCCGCCAAGCGGCGACTCGACCCACACGCGCCGCCCCATCGCACGGCGGCATACCTCACTTTCGAACTTTGTGTCGCACTCGCTTTTCGAACCTTTTGTCGAACGTCTCCATGTCGTCTTCTTTGAACGCGCCACTCTGTGGCCAGGGGATGATGAACCCGTCCTCCATGTTTATGCAGCCCGTCGAGGGCACCTTGTCCTTCCCGGAAAGCGTGACCAAATCGTGCTTTAAACCCTTCGTTTGACGAGCCTTCGCTGCTCTTCCCAGCTCTGGACAGTGGAACCTTCCATTCGAACGTTGCTCGTCCCTCTGGCACGGACTTCCTCTCGCTCCCACCCTCGCTCCCGCCCTCGCTCCCGCCCTCGCTCCCGCCCTCGCTCCCGCCCTCGCTCCAGCCCTTGCTCCTGCCCTCGCTCTCGTCTTGCGCGACCCAGTCCCCGGTCGTGGACACGGCTCTCACTCCGCCTGCTGCACATGACTTTGCTTCGGATCTTCCTCTTGGCGACTTTGGCGTCCTCGACTTGGATGCTGCTGGCCTGGATGCGAGCCCTGTCATGGACCTGGGCATTCTGGGGCCGCTGCCGATGGAGCTGGAGACAGCGGCAGCTGCCATTCCCGCGCCGTCAGCCTTGCGCGAGGCAGAGTCCTCCCGGTCGCCGTCGCTCTCGCTCGACGAGGAGCATGGTGACGACCTCGCTGGTGAGAATGCCAACCCGTTTGCGAAGATGGCGTCGACGTCGGCGACAGTTGTGGCCCGCCATCCGACAGATGGCCCTGCCTTTGTTGCCGCCGTCCGCAGCCTGCCGTTTCTCGTCCAGGTTTATGCTGCCGCCAGCCATCCCATGCTCTGCCCGGAGCTGCGCTTTGATGATGATGGCGTGCTCGAGCTGCACGAGCAGACGCCGCCCTCGGCGGTCTTCACCACACTCTTCACCCGGCACGACTCGTTCCGCCGCCGCTGCAACGAGCATGGCTTTACCAAGCCCAAGGGTCGCTCGAGCCTTGTGCATGACAACTTCTCCGCCGACATCACCCCCGCCGACGAGCTTGCACTCTACCACCGCCAGCTCGCCCGCCGCGCCAAGCGCCGCAACCGCGCCCGCAATCGCGCTCGCTGCCGCGCTTCCACACCCTCGAGCCCAAACTCGGGCGAGATCCTTGCCCTGAATGACGGCTTTAACTCGCTCAAGCGCCGTTGCAGCGAGGTCGCCACCGGCATGGCCACCAAGCGTGCCCGCCTCCTTAACTTCAACGCCGCCACCGACAAGTTGGCTGCCGACCTCGCCGCCCATCGCAAGAAGACTAACGCTCTCTTGGCGTCGGTCAATGCACTTGCAGCTGCAGTTCTCCCGCACCGTACCCTCGCCTAAACATCTTTTCCAGCCTCCGCTTCTTCCTCGAGCTCGGCGATGCGCGCCCGCAGCTCGTCCCGCAGCACCTGAGACGACAGCCGCTCCGAATCGAGCTCCTGCCTCAGCGCAGCAATGATCTCATCCCGGTCGATGCAGCTCTCGCACCCGCCCCTTCCTCCATCACCCCCACTAGCCTCAATCTGCTGGCGCAGCGCGTTGATGAGCTCTTCGCGCGAGGCACACTCGGCACACGGCGCCATCTTCGGTTCCGAGCCGGCATACCCTGCTCCAAACTCGACATCGGTCCACGCAACAGACTCGATCGGCCCAACATCCCCATCTTTCATCGGCAAGCCTATAGCTGAGAAGTCCAGCTCTGTCTCTGCCCATTTCCCCGAATACGATGCATTGCTCAAGTTGGTCGTCGTCTCCAAGTACGCCCGCGGGATGGACGACGAAGCGAGGGCCGACTTGAGCGCGAGCTCGAGCGTACGAACTCGAGCGAGTAGACTCTGCCTCTCTTCGTCAGCTTGCTTCAATAGCTCGCGGCTTGCATTCCGGTATGCTCGCAACATGGCGTTCTCCTCGTCCAGCTTGCTCATCTCGCCGCTCCGCCCGAACCCCCGTTGCGCCAACGGACTTTGGTCGAGTCGAGTCGAGTCGTCCTAACCAACCGACCGACCGCTCGCCCGACCCGTCGCCCGCGACCCACTCGCCCGACCCGCCCGCGACCCGCTCGCGCCCCATCCTGATCAATCCCACCCACACTCCAGCATCTGCGCACTGGGGCGTGTTTTATCGAGTCACGACCGAGTCCCGCCCCTCGGTGGAAGGGCGCGTCCCAGGTGACAATCTGGGTGCGGTGCGATCTCACGATGAACCCGAGCCCGATCCTGAGCCCGAGCCGGAGCCCGAGCCCGAGCCCGAGCCGGAGCCCGAGTCCGTCGAGTAGACCTCGGCGTACGTGTACTCGTTATCAGAGACAGCGGCCGGGGCGGCAGCAGCGGCAGCGGACGAGCCGCCCTCGAGCGCCTGCTTGGCCTCGGACAGATCCCAGTGCGACCACATGCAGAGAAGCGAAGCGAACATGTTGATGGCGAGGGCGACGATCATAAAGACATACCGCTCCTGGATGGTCTCGGAGAGGTTGCCGGTGTCCTTGGCCGCGCGCTCGCGGTAGCCGAGTGAGATGCCAATGATGGCGTTGGCCTGCGTGAACGCCGAGAGCGCAAAGGCAAAGAGAAGGAAGCCACGGTCGGCGGCAATGGTGGCGTACATGCCAACAACAAAGGCAAAGAGCAGGTAAAGCCGATGACCCAGCCTTGGTCCTGCACGTTGCCCTCGGGCGTGTTGTTCGATGCGATGCCGGCGTGGGCAACGACGAGCGCGGCGCCGGCGGCCTGGAGCGCGAGGAACATGAACGACCGGATCTTGAGCGCCGAGAGCGGCGGGACGCGGCCAAAGATCGAGATGAACCGCTCACCCGAGCTGGGCGAGCTCTGCAGGATCTGCGACATCTGCTTGGCAGTCCACACAACAAAGAGGAGGACAACCGTGTGGATGAGGAGAAAGATCGACATGGTGAGGAGCAGCTCCTTCTGCATCTCGCAGTCGGCCACGTGCGCAGGATGCGCCGAGACAAACGAGCAAAAGTCCTGGCCTTTGGTGTTCGCCGGGCCAACGTCAAAGAGCGTAAAGACAAAGTACGTGGTCGAGAACGCGCCGCCGGCGAGAACCCCGGTCAGCGTCCCGCTCGCCAGCGAAAAGTGGACGATCGACCGCGAGCCCATGACCGTGCCCAAGATGAGGCTCAGGCCCGAGAGCATGGCCATAGCACCGGTGATGAGGTTCGACATCTCGGGCGTATAGAGCGACGCATTGGTGGTGAACGAGTCCTTCGGCTGCAGCAGGCCTGCGCAGATGATCGAGGCAAGGCCGAGCGCTGCAGCCAGTCCGCCGATGCCGAGCGCCACATGCTTGCCGCGCTCACGCGAGAGCGGCTCGGTAAAGTCGCCGCCGAGCACGCCGCCCGAGAGGATCTTAGGGTGAAGGGCGCCGTCAACAACCAGGTCGTCGATGGTCTCCTCCAGCCGGTCGAGCGCGTAGAGCGAGATCGAGCACAGCACAATGAGCACGGCGTTGACCGTCCGGATGTCGTCGTTCGGGAAGCGGGTGTGGAGGAAGCCCGAGAGCGGAAGGAGCGCCCCGGCCGAGAGCATGAGGAGCGAGCGCGAGTCAAAGAACACTCCAGCCATACCGGTGCAGAACGCGATGGTACCAACCGCCACCGAGGCGATGGTCACGGCGTCGACAGCCTGCGACGTCGGCTCAAACTCCTTCTCAAACGTGGGATCATTCTGAAGCAGAATAATGTCCACAGCTGCGGTGGCCACAGTGAGGAAGAGCGCGATGGCGGCCATAATCTTGAGCGTCCGCAGCGACATGTCCGGAAGGTCAAACATGATCTTCTCCTTGTCCACCAGCGCAAACCACGAATCATGAACATCGTCCGGCACAACATGCTTGTGCGTTGAGCCCGAAGAGCCACCCACTCCGCCGCCGTACTCGGATCCTTCCGCGCTGGCAAACGTGTACGAGTCGGCACTGCCACTCTTGCTCTCGCTTGAGTACGACATTCTACGACTTGCTTAGTCTTGTCAAAGAGTGTGGTGTAGCCATCTTCATCACTGTCCGGCTCCTATCCCGCTAGCCGCAGAACAAGGTTCCCTTTTTTTCGTCAGGCGTTGGAGAACATTTTGATTCGATATTTTTTTGGGACGGCAACCTCTTTCTTCTTGTTCTTCTACAAACAGCTCTTGGCTGTGTGTTTAGGTGTCGCAAGGCAGATGACTAGTGGAGATCATGACTGTGGTTGGGTATCTAGAGGGCGTGACCCAATAATGGGTGTGGGGGGCTCCAGCAGGGGTGGGCAGTAGCCGCAACTGCAGTCTGCCACAGAGCGGCATTGTGCGGGATAGCGGCGCAGAGCGGAGAGAATGATGCTCGAAAGGGCCAGTCCAGCTGCAGGCGACATTAATCCATCGCTGCGTCTCTCACGGCAGACATGCTTTACTCAATGACCGCTGGCTTGAATCGTCGGAGCCAAAGCGAGGAGACAACGACCGAGACCGAGGAGAGGGCCATAGCGGCGCCGGCTACAGCCGGCGGCAAGGTGACGCGGACGAGCGGATAGAAGAGGCCGGCGGCGATGGGGATGCCGACGCAGTTGTAGACAAATGCCCAGAAGAAGTTGTGGCGGATGCGCGCGTAGGTGACGCGGGCGAGCTCGAGGGCGGTGACAACGTCGCGAAGATCCGACTTCATCAGCACCATATCGGCCGACTCGATGGCGACGTCGGTGCCGGCGCCGATGGCGATGCCCAAATCAGCCTTGGTTAGTGCCGGTGCGTCGTTGATGCCGTCGCCCACCATGGCCACCCGCAGGCCGCGATTCTGGAGCTCACTCACCTTTGCAGACTTGTCGGCCGGAAGCACCTGCGCAAAGACGCGGTCGGGCGCAATGCCGAGATCGCGGGCGATGGCCAGCGCCGTCCGCTCGTTGTCGCCGGTCACCATCCACACCAGGATGCCCGAGGCCTCGAGGTGCTCGATGACCGGCCGCGCAACGTTGCGCACAGTGTCGGCCACCGCCACCGCACCCGCGAGTACATGATCGACCGCCACGAACATCACCGTCTTGCCATCGCTCTCCATATCCGCGGCAAAGACCTCGATGGGCTGAGGCATCTCAACCGAGTTTTCTCGCATCCACTTGCGGTTACCGATGGCGACATGGAAAGCTTTCTCGTCCGTCGGCGCTGTGAGCATGACCTCAAGTCCGCGGCCGGTTGCGGCCTCAAAGCCTGCCGTGGCAAAGGCACCCGGCTCCGCACCGGCGGTACTCGCTGCGTGCGCCACCATCGCCCGCGCAAGCGGATGCTCCGACAGCGCTTCTGCAGCGCCGACGATCGACCAGAAGAGCTGGTCATTGGCGTTGTCACTCGCCTGCGCACTCTCGGGCGACCACTCGGTGTGAGGCAGGATCGATACCGCGGTGACGACCGGCTTGCCGTGGGTCAGCGTCCCAGTCTTGTCAAAGAGCACGGCATCGATGGTGTGAGCAGCCTCAAGCGCGGTCCCACCCTTGATGAGGACGCCGTACGAGGCGCCAACGCCGGTGCCAACCATGATGGCGGTCGGTGTGGCAAGGCCAAGCGCGCACGGACAGGCAATGACGAGGACGGCGATGCCAAAGAGGAGCGCAAAGAGAAAGTTGGATCGGTTGGACGGGACCCATGAGGCTGGGATGAGACCCGAGTAGAGGAGAACGATCCAGACGATAAAGGTGACAATGGCAATGACAATGACAACTGGCACAAAGTACGACGAGACCTTGTCAGCAAAGGCCTGGATGGCCGGCTTGGACGTCTGGGCGTTGTGGACTAGCTGCACAATCCGGGCGAGGGTGGTGTCCGCGCCGACGCGGATGACCTCGATCCGAACGCTGCCAGTCTGGTTGATGGTCCCGCCAATGACCTCGTCGCCGGGCGCCTTGCTCACTGGTAGCGCCTCACCGGTGACCATCGACTCGTCGATGGCGGTCTCGCCGTCGACAACAAGACCGTCGAGCGGAACGTTGGTACCTGGCAGCACCTTGAGCACATCGCCGACTTCGATGAGCGCCACATCGACTTCGGTTGCTTCGCCATCGGCACCCACAAGCAGGGCGGTGTTGGGCTGGAGCGAGAGCAGTGACTCGATGGCAGCAGAGGTCCGGCCCTTGGCCAGGGTCTCGAGGTACTTGCCGCCGATGATAAAGGTGATGAGCAGGGCGGCGGTCTCATAGAAGAGCCCATCGGGCTTAGTTCCGGCGATCCAGCCCTCGATGACGACAAACAGCGAGTAAAAGTATGCTGTTGTTGTGCCCATGGCAACCAGCACGTCCATGTTGGCCGACTTGTTGCGTAGAGCATGGTAGGCGCCGACGTAGAACTTGCGGCCGACCACAAACTGAACAGGAGTGGTGAGAACGGTGAGGAGAAAGCCCTCCCAGGTGACTCCCTCAACCACTTCCTTCATCAGAACACGATGCAAGCTGGGGATGAACATGAAGACCATCGAGATGAGGAAGATGGGCAGGCTGAGGACAAAGGAGATCCAGAACAGTCGCCGCCAGCGGGCCAGCTCGCGCGCGCGCGCCTCCGCCATCGATCCGTCACGCACGTCGCCCGAAGCCAGCGACGCAGTGTAGCCAAGCTCCTCCACCGTGGCAAGTAGTGCCCGCGCTCCAACCTTGGTCTCATCAAACTCGATCTGGGCCTGGCCCGACATGAGGTTGACGACAGCCGCCGTCACTCCGTCCACCGCCAGCAGCGCTCGCTCAACTGCGGCCACGCACGACGAGCACGTCATGCCCTCGATGACGATGCCAATCGAGCCTGCGCTTCTTTTGCCGCGGATGACAACATCGAAGCCGAGGCCCTCGATGACCTCGGCGGCTGTCGCAGGAGCCAGGCTCGTGGCCGCCACGACGGTCGCTTCGCCGCCGAGCAAGTTGACAGACACGCTGACAACGCCTGGCAGCTTTTTGACGGCCGACTCGACCGAAAGGACGCACGAGGCACAGGTCATACCGATCACCTCATACCGACTCTCCACCGTCTTGATCCCACTCTCCCGCTCCTCGGAGGTCATCATCTTCTCCGACGTTTCCGCGGCGAGATCGTCTGCAACTCCGTCATGGTGCTGATCATCATCGAAATCAAGGCTCTCACTTGAGCAATAGTAGTACTCTGAGGAGTAGCTTGCCACAGACAATGACATATGTGCTCTTTGTCTGTGTGAGTGTGGCGTGTGTGTGGTGACTGTGGCGAGGAAAAAAGACGTCGGAAGTCATTCACATCACAACTGCTCCACAACTGCTCCGCTTGCTCCGCATGGTGCTCCACTTTGGGCTCCACGAACCACAATCGCAACCCCACATGAATGATCATCATTGTCCACCTCTGATCTGTGCTCTACCCTCCCTTCCTTTGCTCATACCGTTCCTTGCGCCGTGTGCCTGAAGATCGACTTGCGGCGATGCGTGCGCTGGAGAGGGGAGAGGGGAGCGGCGACAGAGAAGACGTCACGGCGGTCGCACCTGGTGGTCGCACCTGGTGGTCGCACATGATGGTGGTCGCACACGGTGGTTGCACACGGTGGTTGCACACGGTGGTCGCACACGGTGGTCGCACTCGGTGGCCGGGTAGCCGAGATGACAACAGTCGCGATCTCCTCTCTCGACGGCACAACTGTTGCGATCGCGATCATGTTGTCGATCACGGTCTCATGACCAGAGCCACGACAACGATCACAGCCACACGACTGACCTCACGGCTACAACCATTGCCACAATCCCATCCACAGCCCCCCCCTCCCCCCCCCCCCCCCCCCCCCGGTGACGACGACAATGTCTATCGATCACATCAGCATCATTGCCACGACCACGAGTACGATCATGATCATGATCACGGTCACCGTTCTCACAACCTCATCCACAGCTCTGTAGCCAAGGCGCAATCCGGCTTGGCTGCGGCACGCGGTCAATCAACAAACGTTCAATTCGTCCAATTCGCCGACATACGGGCGGCTGGACGACGAGGCTGTCGGGAAGAAGGTCAACCAGACGCTACACCTGACGCACATCCACCAAACTTGACTCTAGAGCACATACAACAGTCTTATACACTGAACCTTATCCATAGTAGTAGACTCGTCTGCGTTCACGAGTTATAGCTCTTGGAGTAGTCATGGCCACTCGGCCGGCCCGAGACGATTCAATTGTCCTCGACTCGTCGAGCTCATCGCGTTCATCGAGCCCATCGTCGTCATTGTCGTCGTCGTCGTCATCATCATCATCATCATCATCATCATCATCATCGTCAACGTCGGCATCATTGATATCATCACGCTCGTCTTTGTCATACAACTCGGCAGTCTCAGCTGTGGAGCGATCCGTCTCTGGTGGGCGCATCCGTGTTCAGGCAGCATCACGATCAGACTCAAACGATGATGGCGATGCTGATGATGGTGGTGGCAATGCTCACCAGGGACATTGGCATGGAGACCTGCCTCATGACACCAGCTTTCCGTCGCCGAGAGCAGTGCCCATTCGACAGGCTGAATCGGCAAGTGGCCTCCGCCCTGCACTGCGGGTTAGCTCGATGGACGCGAGTCGGCTCGCAGCCTCGCTCTCGGCCGACACACTCTCGAGCTCACCGCCGGCAACAAGAGTCATTCAGGCGCAGCGGATGGCGCGGATGGGCCGACGTCGGTCATCGGTCTCGTTTTCCGGGCCGCAGATCAAACCTGTTAAGCATGCCAGTGGCGAGCTCTCGCTCAGTCTCACTCACGCCAAGCTCAACATTGTGCCGCCGTCGGTGGTCGCCAACCCGGACCACGTCGCGGCACTGACCGAGCTGGACCTCTCCCACAACACCATCGCACAGCTGCCTGACAGCATCACTCGGCTGACGACTCTGGCCGCGCTGGATGTGTCAGCCAACAAGCTGACCACGCTGCCGGAGACCATGGCCGAGCTGAGCGCGTCGCTCACCCATCTCGACCTTTCGCAAAACCGCGGCTGTGGCAGCCTGCCAAGCGTCGTCGGCTCACTGAAGAGCCTCACGTCGCTCAGTGTGGCTGATATTGGCCTCACAGTCATCCCAGCTGCGCTTATCAGGCTCACCGGACTGACTCGCCTCGACCTCTCCCGCAACCGACTTGGCCGCCTTCCGCGGCAGATCGGCCGCCTCCGGGAGCTTGTCGAGCTCGACATCTCGCACAACATGCTTCGCTCTCTGCCGCCTGCGCTCGGCACGCTCGCCACCGACTACAACCTCCGCGAGTGTGCCATGGATGGCAATCCGTTTGATGATGTGCTGGAAGAGGTGCACGCCTCGCGCGGCTCTGCGGCGGTTCTGCTCGATTTAGCCGCGGCGGCGTCGCGCTCCATCGGCAGCGTGTCGACAGCCTCTGGTTCTGCACTCCCGCTGGTTGTTGCCGATGCCTATGCCGACGACTCGTCGTCGTCGTCGGCCGACGACGTGGTGTAGCGCGACATTGGGCGAGGCCTTGGTTTACCCCCACCGGACCGAACCCTCGTTCATCACCGAACTCCTCTTGGACGAGTTGGTAAACGACTTGGCCTGCGACTTGTGGTGGCGCGCCGGCCGGTCAAGATCGCGGGCGTATGCCACCGGCAGGCCCGAAGCAGGCACAAGATCGTCCATTGGCGACCGTGCGTGAATCGAGTACCGGTCCGACGACTCGGAGCCGGGCTCGGTGGCCTGCCACTCGTCGTCATCATCGTCGTCGTCGTCGTCGTCGGTAGCGGTGGCACACACGCCACCAACTTCGACCGCCAGACCGTCAGCGGCATCGGCGTCAGTAGAGCTGGTGGTGGGAAAGACAGCGCCGAGAGACGAACCGCCGTCTCCGCCAGAGGCCATGCTTGAGGCCCGCGAGCGGGTGGCGAGCTCAGCAACGTCGTCCGAGTCGAGCGGCATGATGACACCGGCGACCGGCACAACTTGCGGAGTGACCGGCGACTCGCCGCCCTGTGGCGAGCTGACAGTAGTCACGTCCGGGTACGGGTCGCCGTCCGCGGCCTCAAACTCGTCGTCGTCAACAACCGTGTCGCCTTCGCCGGGCGGAGCGTGCTCGGCAATGGCAGCGGCGCGTGCCGAGAGGCGGGCGGCGCGAGTCCGCGACGGCGAGCGCGAGCGTGAGACAGCGCGAGTAAACCGGCTCGAGCCGAACTCTTCGATATAGTATTCGTCCGCGTCACGGTAGCCGTAGCGCACACGGCCGTGGCTTTCCGACGCAGTGACGTCAGAGAGTGAGTTTCCGGTCGCGCCCGACTTGGCCAGCATCCGGGCCCGACGGGTCGGTGTCGGCTCGCCCAGCAGCGGCACACCGCCGTCAGTGGCGGCCATGCTCTCGTTGTGGACGTTCGACTCACCCGTGCGCGAGCTGTTGGCGAGGTCGTTGGACGCCAGCTCACCGGCAGAGACGCTGGCGGCGGGCACAAACGCGGCGACTCCGCCCATGGTCCGCGACGGCGGCAGATTGTCTGACGCCGCCACACCTGACGAGTCGGAGCCCGTCGGCGACCGGTACCCATCCGAGTACGACAGCGCGTGAGCGTGCGACCGCTCCGAGCTTGTCCCGTAGCGGTAAGCGTCGATCGACGAGCCCGGCCGTTCGGGCTCGCGATCAAACTCGTCGTCCTCGACGCCATCGTCGTCGTCGCCCGAGGCGAGACTGGCGGCAGCGGCGGCGGCAGTGGAAGCAACTGTGGCTACCTCGCCGTCGTCGCCGGCAAGGCCGGCCAAGACCAGGCGGCGGCGGCGGCGCGGCGACTCGAGTGACGAGACAACCATGGCGCCGACAACGTCTTCGGATTCGGCGTGGACCCGCAGGTCAGGCCCGTCGACAGCCAGGAACGTCGACGCCGAGGTCGGCTCCAACGCCGCGAGGTCGGTGGCGTGGACGAGGACGTGGTGCTGCAGCTGCTCGAGGCTATCAAACTGCTGGGCGCACTCGGGAAACGAGCATACAAGCTCAACGTCGCCGCCGGGCGCAGTCGGCTGGACGGTCTCGTGGTGGAGGAGGCCGACAATCGACTGCTTGGAGATGGAGCGGACGAGCGGAGCGCCGGACCCGTCGCCGACGCCACTCTTGCCGCTCGCTAGCGGTACGCTTGTAGGCGGAAAGGCGGTTGTCTGCAAGCCGGACGACGTTGTCGACGTCTTGAGCGGCGAGGCCGGGCCTGACTCGAGCGACGAGGCGGCGCCGGACGACGCGCCGGCGCCGAGAACGGTCCGGGTGTTGTAGTCTTCGCTCTCGGAGCGGTCGACGAGCGAGTGCAGCCGCTCGGCAACCTGCTCGAGGCTTGTAGTGACGGTCGCCTCACCCGGCGACAGCGAGCGTTCCTTGACCCGCAGCTGGAGGCCCTGATGCGGGGCACGCGGCGTCGAGGTGCCCGAGCTACGCCCGTGGGCGTCGACGTGTTCGGCGCCGGGCGTGCCCTCGGCGCCGTCGAGCATCATCAGCTCGCGGCAGGCCGAGGCAACAGCGACCAGCTCGCGGAGGTCTGTGCGGTAGAACGGCTGAACCTCCAGAATGTGCTTCTTGAACGGAAGGGCGGTGACCGCGCCGGTCGCCTTGTCGTGCTTCCGCATGGCTCGCATCACCGCTGACGCGTTGAGAGGGACAAACGAGACAAAGTGAGCCGCGGCGTCGAGTAGCCGCACCCGCACCATCCACGCCGGCGAGCCTGTTGTTGGCGGCACAGACTCGGAGTGCAGCTCAGAGTACAGATCCTGCAGCTGCGCAAAGAGCTCCTCCTTGGTGGCGACAACAAACTGGTTGAGGCTCTCCAGCGTGGCCGTGACCGCTGAGAAGAATGCCTCCTTCCGTCCGTCGTCGGCACCGTCGCCAGACTGCGGCGGCGAGGACAGGTCGGCTGTCAGCAGGTGCGAGCGCGGCGGCGAGCGCGCGGTGTCTTTGTCTTCCTGACCATTGCCATGATCAGCAGTAATCTCGCTGCCAAACATACGCGCGGAGCTTGTGCGGTGACTAGACTCGCCAACATCAGGCGTACGGGCAGTATCAGGCGTTCCCGACGTCGGCGTACCACCCGGGGTCAGCCCCGAAGCAGCCCGAACAGTCGCCAGCGACTTGAGCTTGTCATAAGGAACGTAGTGTGCAGCCCAAGGCGGGTACTGCGCAGCCACAAAGTCTTTGCCAAAGCCCATCTTCACCACCAGCAGTTAGCGAGCAGTACAGGCAATCAAGAGCAGGTGTGAGATGAATCGATCGCTCAAGCGTGAGAGATCTCAAGCGAGTTGGCTCGATGGCGATGAGAGGTCGATGACGAGTCCAAGATCCACAAGCTCTCCACCGGAAAAAAAAAGAAGAGCTTTGACAGAGATCGAACGCTTGTCCAAATAGATCGGTACTCTCAGCGATGAGCAGGTCGACGATGTTCGTCTGTGCCGGCAACGATCAGGTTGCGTGGCCGACCAGCAGCAGAACAGAGAGAGGAGAGAGAGTGGGAAAAGCGCTTCAGTCGCACCCTTCCCAACTCTGCGCGAGGAGAGGTGGACCAGGGGTAGACGACGAGAAGGCAAGGACCAATTCCTTGTGCAGGCCTTGCAGCAGCAGAGGCGTCAGAAAAAGGTCGCAAGGAAGCGTCGTCCCAGACACACCAAGTGGTTGTTGATCAAAGTGGTTGATCAAAGTGGCGACCGGGGCGGGGCGGGGCGAGGGAGGAATGGGCCGAGGGAGAAGAGCGCTGGTGAAGGGGATAGTTGGGGCAAGGGCTTGAGCTTGTGCTAGACACTGATGTCTTGTACAGGCTCTCTACTTGCTTCACTTTCCCCTTCCAAATGCTCAGACTTTGGCCCCACTCCCTGTGCAGGCGAGTCTTGCCCCCTTTCTCGCCGCACACCTCGTCCGGCCCGCGACACGCGTCACTGCCGCACCTCGGCTGCCACCGCCTTGTGGCCACGCCGCGGCTGACTCGGTCACCACTATTTTTTTCATTGGCCAATCGATGAAAATGCTGCTCATGGTCGACCTAGCAAGGACATAGCTAGGAGAGAAGGAGGCGAGATGGCAGAGGTGTGTGTGTGTGTGGGGGGGGGGGGGGGGGGAGGGAGGGGGAGGAGATTGGGATTGGGATCAGTCTTACTGATGACTGACATGATGATGCACCGCTGATTAAGCCGCAGTTGCCGCACGCAGTGCCGCGCCGCGTTGCTGCGTTGTCGCGTTGCTACGTGGCGAGGACGGCAAGCGATGGGAAGGCTGTTCAAGTGTGCGACGACTTGGATCTTCTCGAGGCGGCGATGAGCTGGGATCGGAGCTGCTTAAAGGCTGCGGTTCGCTTCTGGATCTCGACGAGAAACGTTGACTTGAGGGCTGACTTGAGCTCGGCAGCGGCAGCGAGGCGGGTGTGGAGCTGGGCGACTTCTTCGCGCGAGGCTTCGAGGGCAGCGGATGCGGCGTCGCGTTCAGAGATGGCGGCGTTGTACTTGTCCAGCAGAGTTGCGGCGCCGACAGCGCCCTGGCCGGCGATATCGCGGGCCGATTCGAGGGCGGCGCCTTCGCGGGCCTCGGCGACGGCCAGGCGGCTGGCGAGGTCGTCGTTCATGGCCTCCAGCTCGGCAATCTGGGCGAGGAGGAGGTGGAGCCGCGACTGGAGCTCGGCGTTTGCGGTGCGGGAGCGTTCAAGCTGGCGAGTGAGGCCGCTCTCGCGGGCGTCGGCGACAGCGGCCGAAGTTGCGGCGCGTGCGGCAGCGGCGGTTGCGGCGCGCTCTGCGGCGTCGCGATCGTCGGCGGCGGCCTGGAGCTGTGTAGCGGCATCGTGCGCGTGCATGTCCATCTCATCAGCGAGAAGAGCGAGCTCGAGCGAGGCCTCGACCGAGGGCGAGGCTGAGCGGCGTGCGGCGGCGGTGGCGGCAGTGAGGTGATCGACGCGGTCGAGACCCTCGACGCGGGCGACGTACTGGCGGAGCTTGGCGCGCAGCTGGCGGACGCGCTTCTTCTCGCGGGCCTCGGCGGCGGAGACGCGGGCGAGCTCCTCGCGGAGAGAGTGCAGCTCGAGTGCGGCGCGGGCGTTGGAGCTCTGGACAACAGCCGAGTCGAACGATGCTGGGTCGAGCGGCTCGCCGTCGGGCCCGGCCCGCGAGGCAGCCTCCAAGTCGGCGTTGAGCTGGGTGAGGGCGTGCATGTGCTCGGTGAGGTGGGCGATATGGGCTTCGAGGCGGATCTTATCGTCGCGGAGGCTCTCAACCTCTGCGGCGAGCGCGGTGTTGGTGGCGTCGAGCTGGGCAAAGTGCTCGCCGTACTCGCGGTCGACCTCGATGACTTCGGCGGCGGCGCGCTCCAGCTCGGCCGATCGGTTCAGGTCGCGGTTCTCCAGCGCGAGCGCTGCGGTCTCTGCGCGGGCAAGCGACTCGGCCAGCTCGGTATTGCGCTTGGACGAGTGGGCGAGCTCGAGCTCGAGCGCATCGACCTTTTCTTCAAGGGCCGACTTTTCCCGGACAAGGAGCTCGAACCGCTCGCGCGGCGGCGGGACCTCCCACGAGTGCGACCGCTGCAGGCCGAGGCCATCGGTCTCTTCCGGCGCATCCGGCTCGGGCTGTTTGCTCTCCGCCGGCTCACCGTACTGGTACGACTCGGCCCACAGCCGCAGAGCGTGGAGCTCGTCCGAGGTCCGGGCCAGCTCAGCAGCGAGCGAGTCGCGCTCTGACGTGGTCCGGGCCAGATCGGCGGTGAGCGAGTGGAGCGACGCTGGTGATGCGGCCGTGGGCGATGCCGTCGCAGCCGGCGATGTGACCGTTGGGAGCGACGCCGGCGAGCGCTGCTTGAGAGCGTCAAGCTCGGCGACTGCGTCCTTGTACGCCCGCGAGAGGTCGACCTGGAACTGGAGAGCGTCGACGAGCTGAGCCTCTAGAGCCGCGTTTTTCTCGGCTAGCTCTGCCGCTTGGCGGCGAGCCTTTGCCAGCTCTGCTTGCTGGCTGTCAAACAAGACGAGCAAGTGCGACAAGTCCGAGCTCGCCACCTGAAGCTCCGCCGCCGACGCAGCGGTCACGGCCGAGGCATGCGAGACGTGCGAGGTGACCGAGTGCGGCGAGCTAGCTCTCGAGGCTATGGACACACTTCCAGGCGACCGAGACGGTGACAAGTAGCTTGGTGTTCCCAACCTAGACTGTGACATGCCTTTACTGGCCACGTCACGTTGGTCAGCGAGGTGTTGCGCGGTGTGGCTACTTGGTGTGGGCGCCAAAATCAAGTTGGGGACGTGTGATAATACCATTGCAAGTTTGGCAGCCTTTTCCTGCAGCAGAAGGCGAGCGGCGGCGGCGGGGCGGCATCGGGCGGGAGGCGGCGGCTGTGTGTGTGTGTGTGTGTGTGTGTGTGTGGGGGGGGGGGGGCGACGAGAGGCGGCGATTCACTTGTTCCACCAGTACATGGCGATGACGATGATGCAAAAGGCGATGACCGAGGCAAGGATGTACATGTCGCGGCGCTTACGCGACTTGATCTTGGACATGATGTTGCCGATGAGCGGGAAGCGAGCAGACATGTCTGCGAGGCGCGAGTTGATGGAACGGAACTGGCCGGTCTCGCGGAGGAGCTCTGCGCGAGAGGCGGCAGCGGAGCCGAGGAGAGCGTCTGTCATGCGATCAGTAGCGTTGATGGCGCGTGCCTCGCGAAGGACATGCTCCTGCTCGGACTTGTAGGCGGCGATGCCCTCGTCCATCGAGTCGAGGAGTTGAATGCGTGCCAGGTAGTTGTTGACGTGATCCCTCGTCTTTCTGAACTCGACTTCAAAGTCGCGCAGCATCTCCCGATCCCGATGAAGGGTGTGAACCCTTGCCGGCGGCGGAGTCAGCTTTGATGCTGAGATGATGTTGCCCATGTTTGCCACGGTCTCCTTGAGAGCCAACAGAAGAGTATCCAGCTCCGCCGCGAGAGCATCAAAGGTCATCTTTGCCTCTGTCAGAGACGATGACGAAGCAGGACCAAGACCAGGTACAGAACCCATTTCCACATCAGCATATCCACCCGTTGTACCACCAGCTCGATGATGATCTTCTCCTTCCATACTCGAAAGACTTGCTCCGAGCTGAGACAAAGCAATGAGCTTGGAGTCGATCTCTCCTTCCAACTGCTTGGCACTCCGTCGCAACTCATCCCATCCTCCGCTAGCCATACTCTTTCGTCCTCTTTTCACAAAACTTTCACCACAGACTATATGTAACCTGTTCTAGATGCTAGTCTGCTTGAAAGCCAGATTTTCCCCTTTGTACCTAGCCCTGCAGTGAGTCGAGTCTTGGCACCCTTGTCAGCCAGACAGCACCGTCCCTCGCCACTCGTCGTCCGTCGGTCGGTGACCTGGCAGTCGTCGACAAACGGACTTTGACGCGGTTTGGCCGCAAGTGTATTGGAGGGCGTTGGGACGTGGATCAAAATGAAGGGAGAGTGTGGGGGAGGGGAGAGGAATCATGATCTTTATCTCGGTAGCGATGTATGTCTTGGCGGCGATCTCCATCTAGAGGCCGAAGCAGAGGCGATCCTCAGTCTGGACGATCATGTCGTCCTTGCGAGGGTGGGACAAGGGGAGCGATCCATGGACGTGGGCACGTTGGTTGGCGGGAAAGCAAGTGATTTTGGCCTGCTAGGGTCTGGGCTGAGAGACTGGGCGCGTCTTGTTGGTAAGGATGGCTGCAGAACCTGGGTTCGGAGTTCCTTCTCGACCAGCGACTGGCAGCCGAGCCCATTCCTTCTCATCGATGCACCCGCTATCTGCATCGCCACTCATCTCAAACATGTCCGCACGTGGATCACCTCCCACATCAGGTAGTAGAGCTCGCGCCCCGCTCGATGAGCGACTTGCGGCGGCGGCGGCTCGGAGGAAGGCTGCTGCGCGTACCGCTCGTTCCGTGCGAGCAAAGGAGGCGGCGGAACGTGCGCGGCGGACCGCGTCATCAAAGACTAAAGGATGCACCAACTGCTACGAATGCGTGACCAATCCTGGATATGCAGCCGCCTTTATCTGCTTTGCGCCCTGCCATTGCACCTGCCACACATCGGCGCACTACTATCCCGATGGGAGGTGATGCACCTGAACCGACCGATCACCGACCGATCAACCCGTTCCACTCCTCCCCGACTCGAGTCGCGCCCTCCTCTCACCCTTGCTCCGGCCATGACATCAATACACGCCGTATCCAGTCTCTCCCCTTCTCTGCCCACGACCACGACCACGATCACAAGCAAGATCACGACCACGAGCACGACCACGCGATCACGACCATGATCACGATCACGACCACGACCACGCGATCACGACCATGATCACGATCACGACTGCGATCAAGATCATGATCACGCCCACAATCGCGCACGTTCACGATCACCAGCACGATTCCCATCTCTTCATCCGCTAGGCGGTGAGGGAGAAGGACAAAGCGACAGGCTGCCATGTCTGCCATTCCGATCATTTCTTCCATTGAGCGAGACAAACTGGCATCGGAGACTGGCATTCCCCCCCCCTCCCACCAACAGGCGATAGTCAAGCCACTTCACCCCCCCCCCCCCCCCCCCCCCCTCCCCCCCGCGCTGACCCGTCATCCCAGAAGGACGACTAGGAACAAGAGACAGACAAGAGACACCAACCGTAGTCTGTAATACTCCTACCGAGCCCATAATGGAAGCAGTTGCCACCTCTCCACAGGCTGTACCACCTCCACCCGACCACCAGGCTGCTACTATGGAGCCATATCTCACCCAGCGATTGACGGCAGAGACACCTTGGTGTCTCATCGCTCGCACCGTACGCCTTTTTTTTTTTTTCTGAGGTCAAGACAATTTCTCTCTCTCTCTCTCTCTCTCTCTCTCTCTCTCTCTCTCTCTCTCTCTCTCTCTCTCTCTCTCTCTCTCTCTCTCTCTCTCTCTCTCTTCACCATCTTCCCGTTCCCGTCCCCCCCTCCCCGTCACAGCTTTCTCTTTCTCTCTGAGCCTCTCTGTACCGACACCATCATCGTACATACATACATATATATGTTTTGGGGGGTCTGGCGTGTTTTATTTCGGCTGAAAAAATCTTTGGGAAATGACGCCTGCGTTTGTTAGATTTGCATGCAAGTTCTCCCTCCTTCCCTTCTTCTCTACAGCTGGGCTTGGCCTTGGTTGATCTCTGTCTCCCTCTTTCCTCTCCTCTGTTCTCACTCTTTGTCGGCTTGCTCTCGTCCGTAGTGGTTTGATGAATGGAAGGCGTACGCAGGTCTGTTTGATGGACACTCGTCGTCTACCCTCCCTGGTGCTATTGATAACGGTCCGCTGGTGGTCGACATCGACGCAGAGACACCCGAGCTGAAGGAGAGGCTGCTGGACGGGACCGATTACGAGCTTATTCCCGCACCGGGCTACGATCAGCTGGTGGCGTGGTACGGCGGCGGCCCGCGGATTACCCGCCACGTCATTGCTCTCGGTGTCTCGTCGCAGCTCGTCTGCGAGGTCTATCCACTCAAGCTTCGCCTTGTCCTCGCACCGGACCTCGCGACCGACGCTGTTGTTCTCCACCTCTCCAAGCTCGCCACCATTGCCGACCTCCGTGCCGCCATCATTGACGCTCTCGATCTCGACGTCGATAACGACCATGTCCTTCACTGCCATAACTTTTTTGGCGACGTGGCAGCCGAGGATTTGCTCGATCCGGCGTCATCGGATCTCGCCGAGAGTCACACCCTCGATCGTGCATGCCTTGTTCACGGGCAGAAACTGCTGATCTCGCTTGTGCCGGTCGACGGCGGCGTGGCCTCTGCGTCAGACTCGGACTCGATCGTGGCGCTCGTCTCCGACTCGGACTCAGACAGCGGCGCCGACGGGTGGAACATGTTCCCGCCGACCACCTCGCAGTGGTCGTACAGCCCCGGCGGTGTCGCTCGCCGGGCGCGACCGCTCGGTACTGCCGGCGTCGAGCGCATCGGCGCCGTCCCGGGCGTCTGCGGGCTCTCCAACCTTGGCAACACGTGCTTCATGAACTCGGGCCTGCAGTGCATCACCCACGCACCGCAGCTCGTTGAGTACCTCCTTGCCGACAAGCACGTGCCAGAGATCAACCGTGACAATCCGCTCGGCATGTCCGGCGAGGTCGCCGACGAGTTTGTCGCCCTCCTCAAGCTCATGTGGTCGGGCAATTACGCCTCGGTCGCCCCGCGCTCGTTCAAGTACACTATTGGTCGCTTTGCGCCGCGCTTTGTCGGCTTTGGCCAGCAGGACTCGCAAGAGCTCATCGCCTTTCTCCTTGATGGCCTCCACGAGGATCTCAACCGCATCCTCGACAAACCGCTCGTCCCGGTTGTCGAGGCTGCCGGCCGCCCCGACGATGTTGTCGCCAGCGAGGCCTGGACCGGCCATCTCCGCCGCAACGACTCGGTCATTGTCGACCTCTTCCAGGGCCAGCTCAAGTCGCGCGTTGTCTGCCCCATGCCCGACTGCGGCAAGGTCTCGGTCACCTTTGACCCGTTCATGTACCTCTCCGTCCCGGTTCCCGACGGCGGCCCGCGCCAGCTCACCGTCCGAGTCGTGCTTGCCGACCCGACCGCCAAGCACGTCATCGCCAAGATCTTCGCCGCCCCGGGCGACACTGTCGCCACACTCAAGTCCAAGGTCGCCTCGCTCGTGAGCTCGGACCCGCATCGCCTCATCCTCGTCGAGATCTATGACCACAAGCTTTACAAGACCTTTGATTCGGACTACGAGGCCCTCGCAGACATCCTTGACGAGGACGTCCTCGTTGCTTACGAGATCCCAAAGGCTCTTGCGACTCTCCCGCCGTACAACCCGGCCCTCGCCCAGCCTACTTTTCCTGCACCCACCGACGCCACGGCCCCGCCCGATGAGGCGCCAGCTGCTTCGGACTCGGACTCCGACTCTTCCAACACCGCCGCACTCAAGGCCAACGCCGATGCTGCCAACTTGCCGCCGACCACCGGCTCGGCGCTGCCGCTCTCCGATCCCCGCTGCCCGTACATGGCGTTTCCCATTTCGCACACCAAGCTGGAGTTCCGGGCCCCGCGTTCGGCCTTCTACCGTGCCTCGCGCAAGCCCGTGCTCACCCAGGTCGCCTTTGGCGTCCCCTCGCTCGTCTTTCTCGCCAAGCCTGTAGCCAACCAGGCCGCTGTGGAGGAAGCACTTCTCGACAGCCTCGCCCGCTACGTCTCGCGCCCGACTGACGACGACCTGGCCGCCGCAGGCCTCGTCGGCGATTCCGAAGAGCGAGCTGCCCGCAAGGCCGAGCGCAAGGCCGCCCGTCGCGCCGCCGCCAAGGCCGCCCGCACCAAGCGCCGCGCCGCGCACAGGGTCAAGAAGATCCAGGTTGCCGAGCGAACCAAGAAGAAGAACGCGGCCAAGGCCGCTGTCCGCGAGGTGGTCGCGGCTGCCAGGGCCGCTGCGCGCGGAGCAGGCGTCGACGCCCTCGATTCGTCCGATACCGACGACTCAGACCTTGACACGCCCAGCATCTCCGGCTCGACGCTCTCGTCCCTCTCGGACACGCTCTCGACCTCGGGCTCGACCGAGATCGACTCGTCCGACTCGTCCGACTCGGACGTCGATTGGGCCACGCTTGGGGTGCCTGAGGAGACGCCGACCAAGCTTGTCCATCTCGGCCCGGATGGCCGCGGCCCGTCGGTTGACTCGTACATCCGCGGTCGAGTTTCGGCCGCCGCCGAGACCACCTTTGTCGCCACGTGGAATGCCAAGCTCCTTGACGCATGCTACGACACGGCTGGCGCCGATGCCTGCCGCGCCGTCACCGAGCTCCCACCCAAGGCCGACGACGAAGCTCCCAACGTACTCTCGTGCCTCCGCAAGTTTACCAAGGAAGAGCAGCTGGGCGAGGAAGACCTGTGGTACTGCCCAGACTGTGAGACCTTCCGGCAGGCGACGAAGAAGTTTGACCTCTATTCGCTCCCGGACGTTCTGGTCATTCATCTCAAGCGGTTCCGTCAGTCGCGCTACTCGCGCGAGAAGATCGACGTCCTCATTGACTTTCCGCTCGAGGGCCTCGACCTCGGCGAGTTCCTCCCCGAGTCGGCCGCCGAGCAGGTAGCCGGGGCCACCGTCTACGATCTCTTTGCTGTCTCGGACCACTTTGGCGGCCTCGGCGGAGGCCACTACACGGCCCACGCCAAGAACCACCAGACCGGCCGCTGGCACTACTTTAACGACTCGTCCACCTCGGTTGTTGTCGGCGATGACGACGTCGTCTCTGCTGCTGCCTACCTGCTCTTCTACCAGCGCCGCGGCGCAGAACTTCACGTCCCCAACAAGCCGCCGGTCCGCCCGCCGCCGGCCTCTGACGACGGCGCATCGTCCGCATCCTCGGATCGCACCCGCGGCGAGCCCGAGGCATTGGACGATGACCCAACCGCGTCGGGTGCCGAGCCGTTTGATCTTGACGGCTCAGACGCAGCGTTCTACCGAGTGTAGTGCCCGTCGCAGACCGCTGGCGGACTTGTTGCCGTGGGCGTCTCGGCTCCGTCCGCACGCCGCGGCAGAGCACACGAGTTTACACACCGATGGGGATCCACTTCTTTGGATCGGTGGCGTACGTGATGTCCTTGGGCGAGACAAACACCCCATGACCAGACTTGCACTTGAAGTACCGGTAGCCATAGACCGAACCGTCGTGCTTGCCCACAGGCTTCATAAGCTCAACCCCGACCCAGATGCCCTGGCCAAAGAAGGTCGGCCCAAGGTAGCGGATGATGCCATCGGCGTAGCCTGAGACAGACACCGTTTTGCCGAGCGCGAGCTGCGACGGCGCCACGGCCTTGCCGGTCCGCCCTCGCTTCCCGTTGCGGCCCTTGCTCTTGCCCTTGCTGCTCTTGGCCTGCTCGCTCCTACCGATCTTCTTCCTCCGCCGGATCCGAACCCGTTCGCCGCCTGTTCCGCCGTTGGCCTCGGCCAGCGACTCGGCAAACGTCGGGGCTCGCCCATCCGCCGACATCCGCAGCGTCGATCGGCCACCAGCAAACGCCCGGGGCGAGTGGCCCACTTGGTCTTGCGCCGCTGCCGCCGCCGCCGCCGCCGCAGCCGCAGCGGCAGACGCCTCTGCCGCTGCGGCAGCGGCTGCCGCGTCAGCCGCCGCCGCCATCGCGCGATCGCGCCGCTGCCGCGCCTCAGACTCACCTAAAACCGATTGCATAACCGCATCCGCGCGCGCATCCAGCTGCTCGTGACCACTGACAGCATGCTGCTGTTGCTGCTGGCGGTAAGCGGGCACGCCAGGTGGAGTCCGCAGTTGTGACGGCGAGACCGGCGCCGGCCATGCCGGCAGCGGGTCCGCCATGGCAGCTGCAGCCCGGATCCGCGCGCTGTGAGTGTGGCTGCCAGCGGCGACAGCTGCGGATGACGACGCGTCACTAACTTGACCATTGCTGGCGTCCGACTGGAAGAATCGCCGAGTCCACGGGCCGTCTGGCGTCGCTGTCGCCTGTTGCGACGGCGAGTCGTACATCTCGGCCTGTTGCGCCATGGCGCCGACCGAACGATGGACTGCATGCTGCGGCTGGGCTGCTTCGCCGCGGGTCATCTGCGCATGCTGCGGAGCCACCGCAGGCATCTGGGCTGGCACCGGCGTCTCGCCGAGCTGGGTCGGCCGCGGAGGCCGTGCAGGCCGCGGCTCTGGCTGGGCCTGAGCTTCGGCCTGGGCTTCGACATGCGCATGGGCTTGAGCTTGGGCCTGAGCTTCGATGCTCATGCCTGACATCGACGACGCCGCCGAGTTTGCCCGGCTTCTGCTCTGACCAGACGTGGTCGAGTTGGCGGTCGAGTTTGCGCGGCTTCGCGGGATGAGCTCCTCGCCTGGATTGGGAGTAGTCATGCCGCTGCGCGGCGTGGCTGTAGTCGATCTTGTTCGCCGGGCGTCGAGGGCAGCCTGGACGACCGACGAGCCGACGCTTGCCTGCTGCGGACCACCTGCTGCAGCAAGCGCGGCGCCAGCGAGGGTCGCCCGGCGCGGGGCAGGAGTGGTCATCGACCCGTGGCTCGCCTGGCTCGTACCCGCACTCATCGACGACGACGTCGGGTAAGTCCCGCGTCCCGCCTCCTGCTGGGCGTAGTAGCGCTCTGTCCAAGAGGCTGGTGTCTGCGAGCCCGCTGCCGAGGAAGCCGGAGCCGTCGAGCCGTAGCGGGCAGCAAAGCCCGGCGATGGCCCCGCCGGGGCATCGTGGGTCGCACCCATGCTGGTCTGGGCCCGCGCGTCGCGCTTGTATGGGTTGGGCGAGAGCGAGAGTGGAGGCGTGGCGGCACGCTTCTTGGCGTGCCACTCCTCCTCGGCCTGCAGCAGGATCCGGGCCATGTCGTGACAGCCATGAGTGGCGGCGTACTGGGCCGGCGTGCCGATGCGCGGCAAGTTGAAAGCGGCAGCGAGTGAGGCGGCACCGCGAGCGTCGACGGTGGCGCCATGCGGATCGCCGACCTGAGTCGGATCAGCGCCCAGGTCAAGGAGCGTGAGCAGCATGTCCATCCGCTCGGGCGCCTCGGCTGGGTTGTCGGTCACGCAAAAGTGAAGCGCCGAGCAGCCCTCGATGGTGACCTGGTTGACGTCTGCGCCCATTTCGAGCAGATACTCTGCCGCCGGACCGTTGCCGTTGGCGATGGCAAACATGAGGAGGGTGACGCCGCCATGGGCATCCGGATACCTCTCGTTGACGTCGACACCTGTGTTCTCGACGGCGTACTTGAGCCACTTGAGGTCACCCTGGGCAATGAACTCGCGAGCGCGCTCCCACTCCAGCTGAAGCTGGCGAGCCTCATCGTCGGCCAGCGCCGTAAGCCACTGATCGCGGAGCGCGGCGCGGGCGACTGGATCGTGCCTCGTTGCCCGCCACTGTGAGATGGGCATGGTCGACTCAAACTTGGCCTCGGACGAGCGGAGGACAGATGCGGCGCGTTCCAGCGCAAGCGGCGTGCCGCCGACCCGGTTGCGGATGGTGTAATCGGCGCCGAGGAGGAGGAGGAGACGGACGGCGCGGGCGTGCCCGAGCTCGACCGCCAGATGCAGCGGAGTGTTGCCGTGGACATCGATCCCGTTGATAGCGACACCTGCGTTGGCAAGGAGCATGAGCTCTTTCCGGTAGTGATGGTTGCCAAAGGAGCGGATGAGGATGTGTAGCAGGGACTCGTTGTTGTGGCTCGGATCCTTGAGCTCGGTGACGGGCAGGCCCGCGGCGACGTACTGCCGCAAAACTCCGTACTCTCCACGAGCCACCACACCAAAGATGTCGTCTCTCACATCGTTAACCGCTGGCACCACGGAAGCCGGCAACAGACGCGATGCCTGCATAGACACCATTGAGCTGGTCATCGAGCCAAACGACGCCTCTGACAAGCCAGCACTCCTTCCGGTCTCGTTCATCGTCGTCTCGCCCATCGAGCTCTCCCCGAACGTCGTCTCTCCCCCAAACGTCGTCTCGCCGAGCGAGATGTCGCCAAAGGTCGTCTCGCCCATGGTCGTCTCGCCCATGGTCGTCTCGCCGAACGTTGTCTCACCCATGGTCGTCTCGCCGAACGTTGTCTCGCCGAACGTTGTCTCGCCGTGGTACCGATTTGAATTTCTTCCGCCATGCCAATTGCCCGACAAATGGCCATCCCCACCAGCAGCCGTGCTCCGGTGTGCACCTACATATCCACCACCAGAAGCCCGACCAGGAGCCCGACCAGGAGCCAGTGCCGCCAGACCTGAGCCAGTCGAGCTCGTACTCGACATGCTATCATCGACAGCATGTCGTCCTCGGCGGATACTCTGCCAAGAGCTCATACCTAATCACACTCACACACTCGATGTGTCTCTATCTCTATACTACCAAGCAATGGTCAAAGAGTCGAGTCTTGTCCTCCACCTTTACCTGCCCGTCTCCCTTCACCTCCTCCGTGCCCGTCTCCTCGCTCAACGCCAACGTCGTTTGGGCGGTCAACGGACATTCGTTCAAAAGGCGCCAAAATTTTTGAGTTTTTCATCACACAGGCGTACCTTTTCCTGCCCCAAAAGGCTTGAGGTCGCAAGTACAGAGGCGATCGAGTGTAAGGTTGGAACTGGCATGTTGAGGTGATGTTGGAAGTGGGGTTAGCGGGGGAGGGTGCGAAAGAAGGGGTGGGGGATGGTGGAAAAAGCAGAAAGAGACGACGTTGGCGATTGATCAGTGATCAGCTCCAAATCAGAGTCTGATGCGACTCGAGGACAAGGGTTTGTCAAGGGGATGATTCCATGACAAGAGCGCTCGCACAGAAGAAATCATGTGGGAGGAGACAGTTGGGCGTGGAATCCTGTCGTCATTCGCGATCCAGAGCAAAATGTGCTACCAGTGGGTGTTGACGGGCGAGCGAGTCGGCCGGCGGCTGCGACGGACGCCTGCGGCAGTCCCGGTCGAGGACACTTTTCTCGACGTTGTACGCAGCACCACATCATCTCAGCTGGACGAGATCTGGAGTACAGGTAGTCATGAGCAGTGGCAGCAAAGGCGAGCAAGTTTCTGTGATCGGAGCGTCGTACTTTGGGCAGGGGACGGTGGTGACGACGGGCGTGTGTTCGACGACCGAGTGCAGCTGCGGATCGGGCAGTCTGGAGCTGCCGGTTTATTTTGGCGGACCTGCCTTTGCCGAGACCCGCGATGAGCAGGCGAGCCAACTGGTGTTTGTGTGCATACACGGCGGAGGCATGTCAGCACTCTCATTCGCACCGATGGCCAAGCACCTTGTGGCCAAGGGCCTCTCGATCGTGGCCATGGATCTTCCAGCTCACGGCGGCGCGACCGATGGGCCGCTGGACATGGCGACGCTGATTGGCGCAGCAATCAACTCGGCGCGACGTGTTCTGATTGATCACAATCTTCTTGTCCCGGGAAGTGGTGCGAGCGAGAGCTCGTGTCCGGCGGCAGGGTGGGACGGTTCGACGCCGGCGGCGCACCTTGTGCTGGTGGGCCACTCGATGGGAGGCGCTGTTGCGACGCGGATTGCGGCGGATCCGCAGCTCTCGGCCGGCCTGCCTGCTGTGGGGCTGACGGTTCTGGATGTGGTCGAAGGAACTGCGCTTGCAGCAGCCGACGGGATGGGTGCGCTTCTTGCAGCGCGGCCGGCAAGCTTCGACAGCGTTGACGACGCGGTGGCGTGGCACCTCGCGACGGGACTGATGCGGAACCCAGATTCTGCTGCGACCACAGTGCCACCACTCGTGGTGGATGCTGGCGACGGCGGCGAGGGCGTAGTGTGGCGCACGCCGCTGGCGAGCTCGGCGGATCAGTGGGACTCGTGGTACATCGGGCTCTCGGAGCTCTTCCTCGCGGTACCGCACCGCAAGCTGCTCGTACTCGCCGCCACCGACCGGCTCGACACGCAGCTGATGGTGGGCCAGATGCAGGGCAAGTTCCAGCTCAAGATTATTCCAGACGTCGGACACTGGCTCCACGAGGACGATCCAGCGGGAGTGGCGAACACGCTCCACGGCTTTGTTCACTTCTTTGGATGGATGCCGAGCGAGCACTAACACTATGACGACGACTCGGCACTGGCATCGTTGTACGCTGGATTGACTTGCCCGCTGTCACTGAGCAGGCGATCGTGTTCGCAGCGAGGACAGGTGCAGACAAAGCCGTACTCTTGCAGCTCGCGAGTTCGTGTGGCGTAGTCAGCTTCGGCCGGGACGTACGAGACAAAGAGCTGTTCACCGGCGGCGATGTCGCGAAGAGTGATGAGGACGACGAGGCCGTCAGGATCCTCGGGGTCTTTGGCGGACTCGACGTTGGGCACGCACGAGTGGTTGGTGTTGGCGTGGACGGCAAAGACGCCGAGGCCCTCGACATCCTCGTTGCCGAGCTGGTCCATGGCGCCGGCCAGGGCAGCGAGAACGGGCCCACCTGCGGCAGAGATCCGCAACTGCTCACTCGCGGGCAGTTGGCGCATCTGTTCTAGGTAGGTGTGGACGGGCGAGACGACGAGCATGGAGACCGAGTTCATCTCGAACATGCCCATGACATGTGCGAGCGTGTCGACAGTGAAAAGCGGTGCGAGGGCCGGATCGCTATCGGCCACAATGGCCCACAGCATCGGGGCGAGGCGCTCGACATCAGCGCGATGGGCAGCTTCAAACGCCTCGCGATCAAACTCATACTCGTACTCGTGACCGTACTCGTCGTCGTCGTCGCTCTCGGCGGGACACACCACCTCCCACCACGGGCGCGAGTGGAGGAGCGAGATGGGCAGGCGGGCGCGGTCGAGGTCTGGGCGCTTCATCGCTCTGTAGCGAGAGACGACGTAAGCCAAGATCTGCGCGGCCATGTAAAAGGCTTCGTTGGTCTCCTCGAGCACCTCGTCACACAATTGCTTCAGCGCAACTTGCTTGGCGATGTTGCCCTCAGCAGCGGCGGCACCGATGCAGAGCAGGGAGTGATGCATAGCCCAAGAGACCGAGCGGCATGACTCGGAACAGAACTCGATGTCACATCCATCATCAGCATGAGCACATGGCAAAGGAAGCGGGAGCGGGTGAGGGAGGAGCTCATCAACCAGCGGCAGCGAGCCCGGAGAGATGGAAGCAGAGCAGTTTGACGAGATCGATGACGAGGGGAGAAGATCCAAGGCGATGACGAGCTTGTTCATAGCCTCTTCTAGAGGCCCCAGCGGACGGAGACAGTGAGCACAGGCGCGGAACTTTTTCCGATTTGTCAAATGTTGCATGTTCGCCACGGGCTGCTCACGGAGTATGACCGTCTCGGCCTTGATGTCCTCGGTGGCAAACAAGCCCTTGCCCATCTTCGCCGTCTCCCGAACCTGTACAACCATGCCCTTGGTTAGCCGTGCATAGTACCTCTCTTGCGCCCCTGGCCCTGTGCTGGCCATGATTGCCGTGTGTCGTCCGGGAGAGGTATTTGAGCAGACGGTTGGGTGGAGGGGGGTGGGGGTGGGGGGCGGGGGGGGGGGGGGGGGGGCGAGTGGCTATGGGTATGGAGATGATGATGATGATGGGGGAGATGATGATGATGATGGGGGAGATGATGATGATGATGATGGGGGAGATGATGATGATGATGATGGGAGAGATGATGATGATGATGGGGGGTGATGACCATGATGATGGGGGGTGATAACCATGCTGACAACCATAATGATGATGACAACAACCATAACAATGATGACTGTGGCTTATCCGGTTGGTACTGATCATCGCTGACGCAGTAGCGGTAGACACGTTTTAATCTTGAAGGCCCGTTAGTTGAGCGCGGGCTCAGACTCGCTGACCTCGCTCAGCAGGCCACCGCCGTCGAGAAGACCGACGTGCTCGTCGTGGCCACCAAGCCACGGGCGTCGGACACCCTTGCCGCGCTCGCGAACGACGCTGCCGTCGAGAGTCCGCCCGCGGACGAGAACAATGCCACTAACGAGCCACTGGCCCCAAAAGGCGATGGCCCACAGTGCGACGACAGCGACCGAGCCGCCGGCATCGAGAAGGTGCAGAGCGACACCACCGAGGATGCCCGAGATAAGCGAGCCGACGGCAGCCACCGCGCCGTGCCGCAGCCGCTGACCGCCCTGCAGCATGTTCCACGCCGGCGCCACTAGCTCGCCGGCCAGCGCCACGCTCCACAGCACAAGCGAGACGCGGGCTGAGGCACTGCTGTCCAGCGCGGCGGCGCTGAATGCGGCACCGAGGCTCAGGCCGTAAGTGAGAACGGCTGCCGCCAATTGCGGGGGGTGGACATCGTCAAGCGCGACGTGCGCGCCGGCCATGACCACGCGAAGCCGAGTCCTCCCGGCGTCGCCGAGGACGCCGAGCCCGAGCACGCACACACCGCAACCAACAAGTAGACCGTCACCGGCCGACTCGAGTCCATGCGCCAGTGCAGGCACGGCAAGGGCAAAGGCGGCAAGGCCGAGGAAGACCCGGCCGATGCTGGCCACGATCCACGCCGAGTACCGCCGCTGCCGGGCCATGACGTGGGCGATGGCAATAGCCACGGTTCCGGCCGCCGCTGCGCCGACGAGACCAGCGCTCATCTTGCGCCACAGTGCGTCGGTGTCCGGTGAAGGCTCTACCGCGGTGCACTGGACACCGCCGAGGTTCGCCACGGCTTGGTAGCCGGCGGCAACAACATCGACGGTGGCCGGCGCCCATGACGGGAGCTTGCTCCGCGAGACAAGCGCAAAGACGACAAACCTCGCCCAGCCAAAGCGGTCGCCAAAGACCTGCCCGAGACCGTAGTCCAGCCCGCGCTCGGCGTAGACCAGCGCGCCGAGAGTGAGGATGACACAGGCAACCGCAGATGCAACGACAAAGCCCATGAGCGCCCTGTCATACTTGGCGCTGCCGGATTCAGCGTCGACGCCGAACGTGAGGTCACCAAACGGCTTGCACAGCAGTCCGTCACGGCGCTTTTCGGCGCTCACGCCACCGACCACTCGCCACTGCGCAGCGTCTGCGCACTCGCTCAGCTCCTGCCGCGACCGACAAGGCCCGCCAAACACCGCATCGGCCCGCAGCTGGCGGGCTGTGCACTGTGACGAACTGTAGCAACTCCAGCCACAGCCGGACTCTCCGCAATAGTCAATCGAGAGCACGCCAGCGCCGTTGTTCTTGACCAGCCCAGCCTCAACCACGACACCGGTCGCGGCACCGTGGCGTGCGTTGACAAGCTGGAGCTCCGCACCCGAGCCGCGCGGTTCAAAGACGACGCTCGGCAGCGAGCGTGCAAACTTGCCCAGGAACCGATCTTCCGACGTTGCCGTCGTACGAGTTCCACTCCCGACCACACGCAGCTGGACAGCGCCAAACATGGCGCTGCCGGGCCGTGCCACCTGAACGTCGACCGCTCTTGCACCGCTCCCGCGGACGACAACGACCCGGCCGTCGACAGCACTGGTCTCGGCACCGGCGACCCAAACCGTGGCAGCAACATCGACGACAACATCGCTTGCGGCAGCGCTGGAGACAATAGTGGCCGGCACGTTGCGCACACCCGCAGTCGTCGATCCGAGCGTGACCCGGCATCCGGCGCCGCTGACGCTCACGCTAGTCTCCTCCGCGCTTGCGCCCATAAATTCGAGACCGAAGCGGGTACCGACGCCAAAGCAAGCAAGCTCGAGCGTACCGTCGTCTGCGACAACGCCGGTGTGAACGCGGAGAGCCGCCGACGCGCGGGTGGCAATCGCAAAGGTGGTGCCATCGTCCCGAGTGACCAAAGTCACGGCTTCGGCGCCGCCGACCTCTGTCGCCACAGCAGACCAGAGCTGAGTATCGGCCAGCACCACCTGCGCGGCTGGATGGGTTGCGTTGAGCAGCGCCACATTGGCGCCGGCAGCCATGCGGGTCGCGGTGAGGTTAGCGGCGGCCATGGCCACCGACTCAACACCAAACAGGCCGGCGCCACAACCAGAGGCCTGCGCCACCGGGACCGGGGCCAGGCCAGCGATCCGGATGACGGCGGCAGGCATGCTCGACTTGGAAACGGCACCATGCGCCGAGAGGCAGGGGCCGTCCAGATCGACAGCATCCGAGCCGACAAACTGTGCGGTCGTTGTCTGACCAACCAGCCATATCGGTGCGGCGGCGGTAACCAGCGCGCCGCTCGTCGCGTCGACAGCACCGCCCGAGATCAGAACCGGGAACGCGAACTGAGCCGGGAGGACCACGTTGCCGGCGCCGACCACGACGATTGCAGAGTCGAGGCCGGTGGAGAGCGGTGCGTTGGCGACGTCGACCACGGTGCCAGCCGCCGCCTGCGTGTCAATGACCACCACGTCGACATGCTGGACGGTCAGCCGCAGGCCGCCGACCACAACACGACCGTAACCACCGTAGCCGAGGTCGTGGACGGCGACCATGTATGATGCACCAGCCGGGAGCAAAGGCAGGGTCACGACGACAGTTCCGTTGCTGCCGGCCTCGCCGTTGACGGCGACCACCGTCGGCTCGGCCACTGAGCTCAGCGCTAGATCCAGGACCCAGTTGCGCGCCACCTTGCCGGGTTGGCTTGCCGACGCGGCTGCAAAGGTGGACTGGGACGAGAGCGGGAGCTGCACAACCTCCATGGTCTCGCCGTCGACAAGATCAAAGTCGAGATGCCCGCCGACGGGAGTTGTCACGTTGACGACTGCCGGAGAGCCGCCAAAGTAGCCCGCCAGCCACGGGTAGGCAGACATATCCGGCGTCCCGCGGAGAAGCGACATCGAGTCCTTGGTGGTGAGGTGCGAGACCACCAGCCTGGGCGCCGGCATGCCGAACCCACTCGGCACCACGGAGTCGCCCTTGAGCAGCGACGGCGCCAGCGGGGCCATCTCCTCGGGCGCCCAGAAGACAACCACATCTGCGGCAGCATCTCCCCCGACAGCGATGCGGGCATCCGAGTTCAGCGGGCCCTCGAAGTTGGCAAAGTCAACGCCCTCGCCGAGGTCGACGTCCAGCTGCGCAGCGTCGCCAGACTTCAGCCAGGTGAGCAAGTCGATGCCGCCTCCGGTTGCAGCGTGCAGCACGACGTTGGAGACGCCGGCGCCGAGAAGGCCGTCGCGTCCGCCGCCAGTTGTCACGTTCATGACGTACCGTGCAGGGCTGGCGGCGTAGGCCAGCTGGCAGGCCGGCTTGCCGTCGCTCCCAGCTGGCACACCAAGGACCGTCGCCAGCGCCGTCGCCCACGGAGTAGCGGCGATCTGCGGCCGCTGCGGCACGCCCGACTGCGGGGCGGCGCGACAGACACGGTGCGCGGCAAAGTCAAACCACTGCGGGATGGCGTCGGGCCCAGTGGCGGTCGCTAGTGTCAACAATGACGCCTCAGCCGTGCCCACAAAGACGGGGGCATGGATGGCCGCAAGCGGATGCTTGCCGGAGCCCGGCTCACCAAAGGCGATATCGATCGTTCCGTTGGCGATGACGGCTGCTGAAGTAGCGGCCATAGCGAGGTTTGCTGGGCCGACAGATGCGTAAAGCACTTCGGTGACAGCCGAGACGAGTTTGTGAGAGACGCGCGAGCCACCAACGCCGAGCAGAATTCTCGCCCGGTTGACATCACCGACAAAAGTGACGCGGAGACCGGCGGTCTTGCCGTTGGTCACCACCACGCCACTGTCAGTCACCGCATACTGCAGCTCGCGGGTATCGTGGCTCGCCATCATGTGCAGCTCGACGACGTTGTCGGCGTCAGCGCTGACGATTTTGATCTCGCACTCGTAGTCGGTGAGGGTGAGCGCGCCGTTGCCGAGGATGACGGTGTGCTTTCCCCCGCCTTGCGGGAAGACGTTGAGCGCAGACTCACGGGTGCAGCCGCGCAGGTCGTAGGTCAAGGTGGCGTCGGGTGCTCCGCTGCTGATCCCGTGTAGATTGACGGTCGTGCCCGAGACCGGCGCAGCCACATACAGCCCGACAGTCTTCTTGTTCGCCGAGGCATGAACGTTGACGTTGAGCGTTTGGATATTGCCAAAGCCAACACCGCGCGACGGGGCCGAGTCAAAGCCGCCGAGGACAAAGTCGGCCATGACGTCCGCAAAGGTCGCGTCCTTGGCCAGTGTGACACTGAGGCTGTTGGCGTCACCGCCAGCACCGTTGACCGTGACCAGCGAGCCGAGGGCCGCGAGGTCGGCAACCTCAAAGATGTCGTCGCCATCGCCGCCCGCGGCCGACGTCGCGGTTCCGACTGGAGCCGCCGCGACGGTAAAGGTCGTGGCCAGCGATGGTGAGCCCTTGAGCTGCAGCCGCGAGAAGAGGCCGTCAGCGGCGAGGGCGACCGCCAGCTCCGAGCTTGCACCGAGCATGACGGTAGCAGCCTCGATGCGGATCGCGTCGGTGACGACGTCAATGGTGAGGGTGTCGCCGCCCGAGCCCGAGAGCGAGACGCCATGGCCACCGTAGGCGACCAGAGCGCCGGAAACGGTCACGTTTGTCGCAGACGCGACCGAGACACTGACCGGGCACACAGCGCCTTGGACCGCGATGACGGCGCGGTCGACGGGCTCGGTGAGGCTCACGCTTCCACAGGTCTTGCCGAGCGAGGCGCCAGCGCCGCCGGCGGCGCTCACCTTGAGCGCGCTTGCCACATAGGTGGGCGTCCCACTTGCCGGGGCATGGTACGCCATCGGCAGCTCGACATGAGCGGCGGCGACCGACGGCAGCGCCACAGGCGTCGCCGACCGCGGCACGACCCGGAAAGCGCCACTGGCGGATCCGGCAAAGGTGACGACCTTGGCGGTGGCGGCGGTGACGCCGCGGGTGGGCAGAGCCTCGCCGACCGGCTGGCCGGGAACCACAAAGGCAAACCAGAGCATGCCGTTGCCGGCGTCGTCGATGGTGTAGGTGGGCATGGCCGAGGAGCTCAGCAGCATCATGGACGGATCAACAAGGCCAAGGTTGATGGCGCCAGCGCCCGACGAGACAGCAGGCACCGACTGCGGGTTGAACTTGTCGGTGAAGACCACGTGCGAGCCGTCCCAGTGGACGACGGTCCAGCACTTGTGAACAAAGACGAGGTGGACGCATGCCTTAATGCCCAGCCCGTACTTGAAGGTGAGTACGATGCCACCGTCGAGCGAGTGCATCAGGTTGCCGTGCTTCACCAGCCGCGCAATCTGATCAAAGGTAATGACCTCGCCGCCATTCGGGTTGTTGAGTCGGATCGAGACATCGATCTGGAGCCCGGCGTAGCCGTAGCCCTTGAAGATAAAGACGCCGACCGAGACCTCGCCGGTCATCGACGCGGTAAAGATGAGCGGGTAGTGCGGCGAGCCGTCTGGGTTGGTGTACGTCACGCCCAAGCCGCGGAACAAGTACGACGGGTTCTTGTAGTGGATCGACTCGTAGACCGCATCGTAAGTGAGAGAGACCTCACCGACCGAGACTGTGAGCGCAGCCTTAAAGTCTAGCGAGAGCACAACGTGCGGGAACGGCCAGATCGGGATGGGGAAGTGCATACCAAGCGCGAGCGTGGCGTCCGGAATGGTGACACCCACAATGGCAAAGTTGGTTCCCATCATCATGTCGAGCAGCTTCTCGACAGGGTTGTGCAGGATGTTGTACTCGATGCCAAACGAGCCCGAGGTGGTCACGCCCGAAACAAACGAGGCAATCTCCTTCTCGTGAGCTTGCGCAACTGCCGAGTTGTACAGGATCTGCTGGGTCTTGGGCGGGAGGTAGCCGTCAGGAACAAGAACCGGCTTGTGCAGCGCGAGCTCGAACGAGCCGAGTAGTTTGCTCACGCCGCAGCCCTCGACGCCGAGCGACGAGAGCTCGTCGGCGACGGCGACAACGTTCATAATCCGGCCGTAAACGCGAATGGCGGTGACGAGCTGGTCGATGTTGCAGTCCGAGGTGAGCTCGCAGAAGAAGCGGGCGACGCGAAGGGCGTTAAAGTTGGAGCCAAAGATCTTGGACATGCCCGGAATCGGCTTGAGGAGCACGCCGTTGGGGCCAAAGACCTTGTTGAGCGGGTCGAGGATCTTGGTGACGTGGCCCATCATGGCATCGATGTATTTGACGAGCATGGTGCCGAGGCACATCTCGACGTCGTTGAGCGCGAGCTTGGTCGGCGTGGTCGACGTCTGCCCGGCCTTGATGTCAAACTCGTACCCAGCCTTGAACGAGGCCTCGTAGTGGATGAACGCGGTGAGCGCCTCCTGCGGCGTGGTGTGGGCGAGATCGGCAATGAGCGGACCGGCACCCATGAGGCCTTTGCCGCCGAGCTGGGCCGAGATGTCGATGTCGATGTCGGCCTTGGGGAGGAGCGTCAACGCGAGCGTGCCCTTGAGGTAGGTGTCTGCCGGCGTGGTGATGAGCTCAAAGCCAAGCGGGCCGAGCCCACCGACCAGCTGACAACCGGACGGCATGTCGAGGTCAACGGTCGACGAGAAGGCCGGCTCGACCGGGAGCGTGACCGAGACGCCGTGGACCGCCGAGTAGACGAGCGCAATAGAAAAGGTCCAGTCGGCCTCTAGCTGGGCGTTGCATTGGATGTCGAGGTCGAGCAGGCCATGCGCGCCCCAGTCTGAGTTAACCGAGAACAGCGGACGGAGTGCCGAGTTGCCAAACTCGATCGACCAGGTGTAGCTGCGAGCCTGAGCATCGTGGGCGACGGTGACCGGCTGCGCCAGGTGTGGAAGGTGCGCGTTGAGCGCGCCGGTCACAATCTCGACCACAATCTCGTCGACAGTTGTCGAGACCGGAATGCCCGCCAGCTTGTCGACGAGGTCGACCGAGATCTGGTGGATGATCTGCGAGGCAACGGCCGGTCCGGTGATGGCGGAGAGTTCGCCGTCAAAGAGGGTAGCGAGCTTCTTGTCAATGAACGCGATGGCCTTGGAGCCGAGGATCGAGTCCGGACCAAACATTTGTGCCCGCAACTTGGCAAGGTCGGTCGAGAAGGAAGAGAAAAAGGTGCCTGGATGCGAAAAGAACTCGGCCATCCACGACTTTGAGAGGACGGCATCGAGGTTGGCAACAAAGTCGGCGCACTTTGCGTCCGAGGCGGTGGCGTCGGACGGGTGGGCAAGGGACGGGACGACGACGGAGACCTCGCACTGGGCCGAGTCCACAAACGGAAAGGTGATGGCGGCGTCAAAGCCGGCCGAGCCGGCGAGGGTGACACCTGTGCCCGGCGAGGCAGTGAGGGTGGCGGGCGCGGTGTCGCCGACGTCGGCCGACGCCGCGAGCCACGCGCGCGACTTTGCGACCTCGGCGGTGTAGGGACCAAACTGGAGCTTGAGCTGGCCGTCATCGTGAGCACCGGCAGATGCGCGAAGGTAGGTGGCGTCCTTGTCGAGCGCGACTTGGACCGGACCCGAAGCCGGGAAGGTGACGTCGAGCACAAGGGCGACGTCGACCTGGGCCGATACCGCGAGATTGTTTGAGGCTGAGACGCCGGCCGAGAGCGAGCCACCGCCATGGAAGAGCTGGGTGTCCATCACCGAGGCATCGGTGTACGAGGTGGTGTAGGGGGTAAAGGTCAGCGGGAGCTTGAAGGTCTCGTGGGCGAGCGAGACGTTGGAACAGACCGGGCCGACCTGGTAGTGGAAGGCGTCGGCCATGAACGAGCAGAAGAGTGCAAGCGACATCGGCTCGCCGCGGTCGCACACTGCGGCCACCGTGTCGTCGTACATGGGCAGCAGCTTGGCGAGGACCCGGCCAAATGGCGAGTGTTTCATCGGGGCGAGCGGGGTCTGGACGCTGGGGTCGGCCTTGACGTCGGCCAGAAAGTCGACGCCGGCCTTGAGCAGCTCGCACATCGAGGCGTCCTTTGAGGCGAGGCCCTTGAGCATGCGGATGAGCGCATCGTCACCGGACCATGTGGCGGTGGCCTGGGCCTGCAGGTTGTCCTTGAACTGCTGAAGTGCAGCAGGTGAAGCGAGGTCTGCGGCGTCGGCGACTGAGAGGTCGACAGTGAGGTGCGGGAGGCCCGGAATCGGGGCAGCAAAGGCATCGACGGCCATGCCGCCGACGACGGCCGAAGCGGCGACGGCGGCGTCGAGGGTAAAGGCAGAGAAGAGTGAGGTCGGCTGAGAGCCAGCCTTGAGAGCGGTGGCGGTTGTGAGCCAGGGAGAGGCAGCGTGGAGGATGAGCGAGGCCGAGGCCTTGGCGGCGACGGATCCGATCTCGACACCGAGCGGCCCGATGGCGCCGTCGAGTTTGCCAGCATGAAAGGAAGCGGCTGTGGCGAGGCCGACTTCGAGGTCACGGACGACAGCGCGCGACTGGCTCATGACCGGCGCGGCATACTCGAGGCCCGGCAGAGTGATGTTTGAGATGGAGAGCGAGTACGGAATGACCAGGTGCTGGGTCTCTGGGTTAATGGCAGCGTTGATGGCGATCTCGACTTGCGGCGAGCCCGGGTTGAGGATGGGGTCTGGCGCGATGAGGCGGACAGCGAGGACGCCGGCGAGCTCGACGTCGGTGATCTGCGGGAGGAGCGAGGAGAGCAGCTGGTCCGCGACAAGGGCGCCTGGGCGAAAGGCCAGGTACTGGGCGACCTCGACCGACTTGGGCGGGACGCCGGGCTCGGCGGAGCGGACGACAAATTTGGCAGAGAGCTGAAAGCCGCCACCAGAGAGCGGGACGCGGGCGGTGGGATAGTCGTCTGTGGCGGAGCCGTTGACAAAGGCGGTCTCGATGGTAATGTTGGCCGACGAGCGGAGCGGAGCGCAGCCGTGGACAATGGCGACGTCGGTGTCGATCCAGGCAGCGACTCGGGCGGCGGCAGTGGAGGCCGGCAGATCAAGCGAGATGGGCCCGGCGGAGAGGCTCGACGGAGCGGATGAGGTGGCGCCGTCAAGAGAGTGGCATTGAAGCCGAGTTTGAAGGAGGTGCCGGGCAGCTGGCCGGAAAAGTAGGCGGCCCAGCCCGGGACGTTCGGCACGCACGACGGAAGCGACGTGGCCTCGACACTCAGCGGGAGCGGGAGATGGACCAGGGCGTTGATACCGGTCTGCGCGAGGCGGACAACAAGATCGTCCCAGCGGGCAAAGACGGGGACTGACGACTCCGACCAGGTGGTGGCGTACGGGGTGAGAAAGTGGGCGTCCGAGGAAGCGGTCATGGTGAAGGCGCGGACGATGCCCGGTACTGCTGGCTTGAGCGAGAGGACGGTGCAAGTTGCCGAGTCCTGGGAAAAGGCTGGCGAGGTACTCGCGGCCACAAAGGATCCCATAGAGAGGCCGTCGTGGCCGGGGAGAGCGCAGCCAGCGAGGCCGGCAGCGACGGCAGCCTCGACGGCAGTCGGCAAGTTTGCGGGCGTGAGCTGCGTGAGCTTGAACGAGCAGGAAGCCGGAGCGAGGCCGTTGACCGACATCGAGTAGGACTCGGTGTGTGACGCCAGCGGAGCGTCGAGACAGAGCGTGGCGTACATGAGCTGCGGCTCGAGCTCGCCGGCCCAGGTGAGCTTGGCAAAGATGGGCTCAAGTGCGGCGGCGACGGCGTCGATGGCGTTGATGCCCTTGCCGAGGATGGGGAGCGGGAAAGCGGCAGAGCCCGAGGCAAAGGTTGCGACCGAGGAGATGGTGTTGGCGAGGGCAGCGAGGACGTCCTTGGGCGGGGTGGCCGAGAGGGTAGGCAGGAGCGAGGCGACCGGGCCGGAGGCGTGGAGCGGCGAAGCTGCGCCAGCGGCCGTCGGCGGGTAGTGCGGGTAGCCGACAACGTCGACGGCGGCGTCGGAGGAGAGCGGGACGGAGCCGTTGACGAGGGCGGCGTTGTCCATGGCGGTGAGGTCCGAGTCGACAATGGAGACCCGCATAGAGAGCATGGAGCCGGCGAGACCGTCGGTGACGGCATCGGCAGTGACAACAAGGCTCGACGCCGCCGGGAGGTCGAGGTCAAGCGTTAGCGAGCCGCTCGTGACGGCAGCGGCAGACATGTGCCAGGATGCCGGGGCGGCAAAGCTGTGGGCCGAGCCGGAACCAGCGACGGTGAGCTTGACCGCAGTCGGAGCCGCGGACGAGAATGCAAGGGTGTGGGTGGCGAGGAGATGGACCGGGATCCGCGAGAGGTCAAGAACGGAGGCCCACGGCGCGTCGGGTGTCTCGACAACCGTGACAAAGACAGAGGTCTGAACGAGGTCGAGCGACAGGACCGGGGCGGCGGGCGAGCCGGTGAGGCCGAGCGCGATGTTGGCGTGGAGGGCGACAGGGGAGTTGGCGATTGCGGCGTCAAGGAGGGCATCAAGGCTGCGGGCCGAGATGGAGGGGAGGGCGGAGCTTGTAAGGGTGTCGTGGAGGTCGCCGAGGAGATCAACGATCGGCAGGCCGAGGACGGTGGGAGTCGGGCCGAGACGGCCGCTGGCCCAAGCATAGGCATCCGAGGTAGTGAGAGTAGCAGTGGCGGCAGCGAGAGCGGTAGCGAGCTGAGCAGCTCCGGCCTGGTCGACGACGAGCTTGTCGGTGACCGGGGCAGCGGGCTTGGCGAGCGAGGCCCACGAAAAGCCGGCTGATGCCTCGGCCTCGGAGGTGAGCTCCAGCGTGCGGACTGCGACAGCGCCGGCAGGCGAACAGGTAATGTTGGCAGATGTATAGAGGGCAGAGCCGGACGGAGGGGCACTCAGATTGGAGAGCGCGGCACGGACGAGTGAGGAGTGGGCGGGTGGAGCGAGCCAAGCGAGCGTATCGAGGTCGAGGGTGCCGGCGAGGTAGGCTGCTGCTGCTGGGGCGTCGACCGACGATGTGTGCGGGTCAAAGACCGGCGGGTCGTAGTCGGCCAGAGCGGGGAATGCCGACTTGAGCGAGGTAGCCGCAGCAGTAAGAGCGTCGTCGATAGCGGCGGCACAGGTTGGCGTGAGCGGGACGGCCAAGGCGGGTGCGCCAAAGGCGAGAGCAAGGGCAGGCGCATCGTCGGTTGTGTAGGGCGGACGGAACTCGAGGTTACAGAGCTCGATACCATGAGCGAGACACGTGGCCGGGCCATGTGTGGCAGCGAACCAGGCCCAGAAGCCGTTGCGGGAGGGAACGAGTGTCGAGCCGAGGTAGTTGTCGATGAGGGCGGGGATGTTGTCGACGGGAATGAGCGAGCTGTTGACAAAGAGAGCGAGCGCAGGCGGAGCGTCGACGGCGGCAGCGAGACGGGCAAGCGTCAGAGCCAGAGCAGGGCTTGACGGGAGGGCGCGTCCGGGATGGCGACGCCACCGATGGCGGCGGCGGAAAAGAGCGGCGTGAGCGGAGCGATGCGGGTCGGAGTGGCAGAGAGGGTCGACGAGGCGGAGCCCGAGAAAGTGAGGACGAGACCGCGGCCGAGAGCCGGAAGGATGTCGGGCTGAGCGGCGATGGCGGGCAGTGGCCAGGACGACGAAGCGGGGTCGAGCGCGGCGGCGGCGGCGAGGACCAGAGCGGCCGAGTCTGCGACAGCCAGTGTGGTGGCAGAGACCGAGACCGGGACGACAGCGGCAGGCGAGAGCGCAAAGGCGAGCTGCAGGCGCGAGGCGTGGCGGAGCGGGTCGGTGGGAGCAAGCCCGGTCTTTGCGAAAGCGGCAGCGAGGGTGGATGCCAGAATGGAGGGGCATGTCTCGGCCGTGCATGAGGCGGAGGCCGAGTAAAGAGTCACGCCGAAGACCGACTCGTCAGGAGAGCGGACGAGGACGCCCGAAGCGAGTGGTGTAAGCGGAGACAAGCCATTGGTAACAAAGCCACCGCGGAGCGAGGCGAAGAGCGTCGTCGGGGTATCGGTCCACGACGGGATAGTGTCTGACGGCAGTGCGGCGAGGGCGGCGGCGACGTTTGCGGCAAGGGCGGGCGGCTGGCTAGCCAAGTTGGCCGCGGTGTGGATAAGCACAACCAGCGGCTGGCCGTCAGCGGCATGCGGATCGAGCACAAGCATGTTGCCGGTTGCTGACGACGAGCCAGCGAGGCTGCAGGAGCCTGCGTACGGCAGGGCCAGTTCGGGCAGCAGAGCCAGCGGAACATGCGCCAGCGGGAGGGAGAGCTTCAGCTCCAGCTTGCCTTGCACACTCACCTCTGCGCTAGGAGCAGACGCAAGAGCGGCATCGGCAGTGATGTCAAGAGAATGAGTGATGTCAAGCGAGGAGAGAATCGTGCCCTGAGTGGAAGATGCAGTGACTTCAGCATCAAGTGACGCCGAGTAGGTGACCTTGATCAGAGTCAGGTGATCTAGCCCCGGGATGGTTGAGGGAACCGGAACCGAGACGATAGTTGCAGGAACGACGACATGAATTGCCGAGTCAGAAGACGATGGCGAGCATGTTGATGAGCTCGAGATAGCTTCAAGTAGCCGAGTTGAGAACAGCGCACCAACTGCCGAGGACTTTGGAAGGAGATCCGGGTACGGTGGGTTGTCTGAGCAGAAGGGAGGGGGAATGGAGTGAGTGGGAAAGGGGGGGGGGGGGATAGAGCGGGGAGGAGAAAATGGCATGAGAAGAAGGACGTACTCATGACAACACCCATCATTGCCTTGCAAAGGTCGGACATGTCGGTGACCTTGACCGACGCGGAGGCCGAGGTGACCGTAGTGGCCGAGGTCAGTGTCACACACACAAGCAAGAGTGTGAGCATTGTGTACCACCTCATATTGTTAGAGGGTTGGAGTAGAGGTGGTGGTTGTGGTGGTTGCGATGGTGGTAGATGGAGAGGTGTGTTGGTCTTGTACGGGTTGTGTGTGTGTGTGTGTGTGTGTGTCTCGTGGGATCAGCAGCGGCTGTTACAGTTTGGAGCAGTGCACGTCACGTGCAGCTTGACCCACCGACGTAGACGCGCGTGATTTGGCAGATAAGGTGAGAGTGAGGGCGAAGGGGATGATGGTATGGGAACGATAGTGGGTGGATAGCAGAGGAAGGAGGGTGTAGGGTTGGGTATGGGGGCTAGGGATTGGTGGTGTGTGGGGTTGTTGCGCTGTGATCGCTACCGCTACGGTGGTGGTGGTTGTGACGGTGGTGCCGTGACAGACGTGGGTGATGTGATCGACCTGGTGCGCGTTGGATGAGCGCGCGTGATATGGCAGTTAGAGAGGGTGATTGGGAAGAATACGGAAAAAAAGGGTTGATGTGGGAGATGGACATGCGGTTGTGACGGATGTCGTAGTGTGTGGTTTGTGGGAAAGGCTCAGCCGGCTGTGACGGACGGCGCGCGCGCTGCCTTGACTGACAGACGACATGCGGGGGCGATATCGGATGCGAAGGTGCTACGTAATGTGGCTATGGTCGATATTCAGATCGGTTGGAGTTGTCAACTGTGGTCTAAGGGCTGTGGACTGTCTGCCCTTGTGATGGGAGCTGCTGCGGTCTCCCGTGTGATGCACAGATGACATTGGCTAGACAGACCAGTCCGGCACTCGATCGATAGGCGATACGACTACCCATCTCAAAACACATTGATCTTGTACGACGATGTGCATCTGGGCGGAAGCAGAGACCGAGAGCTAGCCAGGCAACCAGCCATCCAACCAGCCAGCCAACCAGCCAACCAGCCCGCCCGCCCGCCCGCCCGCCCGCCCGCCAGCCCGCCAGCCCGCCAGCCCGCCAGCCCGCCAGCCCGCCAGCACGCCATCTCCAGCACCGACACTCGTCGCCGAATCGCCCGCATGTCATCGCTGACGCCCGCTGCGGCGAGCCGGCGTATTGCCGAGCTACAGTTCCTCTTGGAACGAGAGAGGGCCGCACACGTACGTACACCACATACACGCCCACACTTTCAACTGTGTGTGTGTGTGGAAGGGGGGAGGGGGGAGGGCTGGCGTGGTGGTGGACGAGGGGAGGCGATGGCGGGCAAGTTCGGCGCCAAAAGGGGAAAGGCTTTGAGAGGTGGTGTGAGCGTGGGTGTAGTGAATGACAGAGACTGATATGGTTTGTTTGTCGGTGTGTGTATGTATGTGTATGTGTGTGTATGTATATGTCTAGGCGGCGGAGTTGCGCAAGTATGAAGACTCGGTCTATGGTTATAGGTCGGTGGAGAGCTCCATGTATCACCTGGTTCACACACTTGCTTCGGAGCAGCAATCACTTCTGGAGCTCCTGGCTCATACTGTCGAGCTGCCAGAGGCTCCGGCAGAGCTCAAGATGGATATGGAGCTGGTGTCAAGGCAGCACGCTCGGGTTATGGAAGAGTTGGCAAGGCTCTCGCCGGAACAGCTCTCGTCGGCCGCAGCAGAGACCTCTGTGGCTCTCGAGACCCGAGCGGTCGTCAGCCCGCTCCGCAACTTGTTTGACCTCCATCCGGAGCTCAAAGCCCACGCACCAGACCACGGCATCGGCCTGGCGACACGTGACCCGCATGCTGTGGTGCGGCTCTCGGCAACAGTGCTCGAGACGCTGAACGGAGAGAACGCCAAGCTCACCACCTCGCTCGCCGACGCGCTGCGCGAAGTTGAGGAGCTCGAGGCGAAGCTCGAGGCGTCGAGTGCTGCGGCAACTGCTGCTGTGGCCTTGCCCGAGGAGGCAGCAGCTAGTACAGCTGCCAGTACGGCGGCTGCGGTCGCGGCCAACACGGCTCAGTTTGAGGCACGGCAGGCGGCGCTGGAGGCCGAGAACGCCCGCTTGCTTGAACAGATCAAGAGCTTGGAGGATGGTATTTTGTTCCTTGACGACAAGGTGACCCGGCTGGAGAGCGAGGCCGCTGCTGCGGCGGTCACGCCCGCGGTCACGCCCGCGGCTAGCGCCGCGCCCGCCCAGTACGGTGCGCGGCCGGCATCTCCAGCGCCGTCGCCAGCGTTATCGTCGTCGTCGTCATCGTTGTCGTCATTGTCGTCGCCCCCGCCGTCGCACGTGCGTTCACCACAGGCGCCACCGCCGCCCGTGGCGGCAGTGCCGACGACCACTCCGCACCTTACCGAGTACATCGCGACGGTGGCAGACCTGCGGCGGGCGCTGGCAGACCAGCTGGCGTCGGTTCCCGAGGTCAAGGTTGCGGTGCCGACCCGGTCCCCGATACGGGCCGTCGGCTTTGATGTAAGCGCTGTCAAGGACGTACAGCACCAGAACCATGTCGTGGCCGACAAGCTGATGGCCACGGTCACCGACCTCTCGCAGCGACACGTCGCACTGAGCGACGACTACGAGACGCTGAGCGCCGAGCACGAGGCGCTGGCCAGGCTCCACGACGAGGTTGTTCAGCAGCGCGACGTGTTTACCCGGCGTGCGCACAAGTATCGCGACCGTGCGCGGGAGCTTGAAGCGACGCTTGCGGCCGGCGAGAGTCATGCCGATGCCGACTTGCGCGCTGAGCGCGACGCCGCGGTGGCAGCTGCGGACGCCGCCGCGGCTACGGCAGACTCGCTCCTGGCGACTTCGCACGAAATCCTCGCCGACCGCAACACGTTCTTTGAGCGGGCAAACCGCCATCGGGCCCAGGCCAAGGAGCTCGAGTCGCGGCTGGCAGCGGCCGAGGCGACGGCGGCTACCACAAGCGAAGCACTGGCGGAGCGCGCTGCGCAGCTTGAAGCCGCGCGTGCTGAACTGGGCCGACTGGTGGCGAAGGTGCCTGGCGAAGCGAGGCAGCGCGCCCGCAGCCCGCCAGGCTTCACGCCCAACGTCCACCGCTACGCCGACGCGCTCGCCGAGGCTGCTGTGCTCGCCAACGAGTTGGCCTCGTCCAACGACGCGCTGGCGGCGCGGCTCGCCGCCGCTCGCGACGAGCTCTGGAACTCGCGGGCGCAGGCGGCGCTGGCGGCGTCGGCGAGTGAGGCGTCGGCGCGACAGGCGAGCGAGGCGGCCGAAACACTGGCAGCTCAGGCCGCCACCATTGCTCGTCTCCAAGCCGAGGTCCAGGGCGCAAGCGAGGCCAATGCCAAACTGACGGCGGCGTCAGCGGCGTCGGCGGCGTCGATCGCTGCAGCGGCCTCGGCCGGCGAGTCGGCCGAGCTCCGCCGCGAGCTGGAGCGACTGACTGCCGAGCTTGAGGCGACGAACGCTGGAACTCGCGCCCTCCGCGACCGGGTTGTTGCCGAGGATGTGCGGCTCGAGCGGGTGTCTGCGCTCTCGGCGGGTCTGGCCTCGTTTGTTGCCGAGACACAGGCGCTGCTTGAGCGCCGCGACGAGCAGCTTACAGAGGCCAAGCATGCACTGGACGCGACGCTGGCACGGCTGCGTGCGCTGGAGGCTAAGGCGGACGACGCGGCACAGAGAACAGCGAGTGAGGAGACGCCGGCGTCGCTGCTCCGACTCAGCGATTTGCTGCAGGCCAAGGTAGCGTCTCTTGTGGGCTCACAGGCGTCGTCGCTGCGGCTGTATCTCGCACGCGTCCACGCGCTCAAGGCCCAGCTGGGCGACGCGCTCGCGGTGTCCGAGGCAAACCGGGCAGCCGAGGCGGCCGGCTATGCGGCGTCGGTGTCTGCGCTGCAGGCGGCGGCGAGCGAGCTGGAGGATCAGGTGGTCGAGCTTCAGGACGCAGTGCGGGACAAGGACGCGGACGCGGAGACACTGGAAGCGCGGGTTGCGCAGTTGGAGCGGGCGCTATCGGCGACCGACTCGCGGCTGCTGCTGCGGTCCGCCGCAACGATGCGCAAGCTGCGAACAACCTACGCACACTTGGCCGACTACGTTGGGACGGTCGATACCGTTCGCGGCGCAGTGACGGCGCTCGTTGAGCGCATGGCTGTTCTGGAGAACCAGGCGCGTGCGGCGACGTCGTCGGCGGAGGCCTCACGTGACGAGGTGGCTGGCCTGCAATCGCAGGTGGCGACGCTTCTTGCCGAGCTGAGCGCACTGGAGGCCGAGACAGCTGCCGCCGCGGCCAACGTTAGCGGCGACGAGCTTGGAGCGTACTCGTCAGACGACGACTCGTTTGTTTCGGCGACCGATGTGCTAACCGAGGGTGAGGCATTTGCTGCGAGCGACACATTGTACTCGCCGCGGAGTGAAGCGGCGACGCTGCGGAGCCAGGTGTCGTCGCTGGAGGCACAGCTGGCAGCACAGAGCTCTGCCAGCCAGCATCGGATTCGCGAGTTTGCGGGCCGGCTCCGGGCGCTACAAGCCGGACTTGTTGCGTTTGTGCAGAGCGCGCCGCACCATGTCGCGGTGACGACCAAGGCGGCTGATGCCGAGACTGAGCCTGCGAACCCTACGCGTGAGGTTGTGTCGCAGTACGCGGCGACAGTTCGCGAGCTGGCGACAGAGCTCGATTCGTTCTTGTCAGACGTGGCGGCGCAGGAGGACGAACTGCGGGCCGAGCGCGAGCGAAGCGCGCTGATGGACGACGAGCGCAAGGCAGCACTGGCGCTAGCACGATCGGCACAGTCGTCGTTGGCTGAAGCTACGGCGTCGCTGGCCGCAGCTGCGCCGGCAGCCGCCAACGTTCCGCCCAACATGCGGAGGTCGCTGGTCGAGTACGCTGCCGGTGTCCAACGCGCGTTGGTGGAATTGACTGATCTAGCCGAGACGCGGCCGGTGAGGCTGGTCGAGGTTCAGCATGTGCTGGCCGAGGCCGAGGCGGACCTTGCAGCGGCGCCGAAGAGCGGCATCGAGGTGGAGGAGTACGTGGCGCAGGTGGGCCAGCTCCGGACCGAGCTGCGGTCGCTGGTGGCCGCCTCGAACTCGGCACAGACCGCGCTCCGGACTGCTCTGGCGCAGTCGGAGCAGGGTCTGGTGCACGCGGTCGATTGCCTCCGTGCGCGAGCGCGGCAGGTGGCTGAGCTGCAGCGGCAGGTGACAGAGCTGCTCGATGCACCCCACCCGGAAGCAGCCAAGGCGCATTCGGAGATGCGGTCGCTGGTGGCGGAGCACGCTCAGGCACTAGAGACTCTTGCGGCGACGAGCACGCTGAGCAGCGCGAGTGATTTGGACGAGTTTAAGGCGCGTGCAGCAGCGGCGGAGCAGGCGGCACAGGAGATGGCTGCGCGGGCGGCCGAGTCTGACGAGCTCGCGAGCGACGCGCGGGCCAAGCTGGCCCAGTACGTGGCGCTCGCCGCTGAAGCCGGAGCGACGGCGCAGGCTGTAGTGACCGAGTCGGAGGTGCTGCGCGCTGGCGGGCGCGACGAGGCGCAGCGTGCCCAGCGTGTCACAGATCATGCGCAGGCGGTGGCCCGGGCACGCGGCGAGCTGACCGAGCTGGTGGCGGCATCGGACCGCAACGAAGCGCGGCTGGCAGCAGCTGCGTCGGAGGCGCAGGCGCAGAGCCGGGCGGCACGGGAAGCACTGGCGCGGCATGCTGGAACCGTCGGCTCGCTGGCAGCACTGGCGGCTAGAGTGGTGGGCGAGGCCGGTGCTAACTCGACGACCTCGATTCGGTCGTACCTGGCGTCGCTGGACGCCATTACTGCCGAGCTTGACGATGTACTTGCAGGACCGCCCCAGGCGGGTGCTGAGTCGGATCCGAACGCGGACGCCTCCCAATGGGTCCACCATAACCTCGCAACGTACCTGGGCTCTGTAGCGCAGCTCCGGACCGTGTTGGAAGAGTTTGTGGTGAGTGCACCCGCTGCGGCGAAGAGCCCGGCGTACCGACAGGAGCTGCAGGCGTATTCGGCGCGGGTGGGAGAGCTCTCGCAGGAGCTCTCGTCACTGCTCATGGTGACCGAGGCTGGGGCGGAGCAGATAAGCGGATACCGTGATCGACTCATGGCGATCACCTCCGAGCTTGTCGAGGTGCTCGCGAGCCACCCGACTCGACCGGCTTTGCGGACCGAGTACGCCGCGCAGGTCGAGTCGGCACTGGCGTCGAGCCTTGCGCTTGTCGAAGATGTCGAAGATCTGGAGGTCAAATACGCACAGGCGCTGCGCGAGCTGGAAGCCGAGCGACATGACCGGATGACCGAGCGATCGCTGATGGAAGCAGAGCTTGCGGCAGCTCGGATGGAGCACGACTCGTTGGAGATGGCACTTGCGCGCGTCCCCGAGCACAACAACACAGCACAGGCAGCGGCGTACGCGGCTGCTCTTGGCCGACGTGTCGCTGCGCTGCACACCGCAGTGTCATCGGCAAACGCCATGGTCGACGCTGCCGTCGAGCGCGAGTCGGAGCTGGAGGCCGAGGTTGCACGGTTGCGGGCAGTGCTGGAGGCTGGGGCCGACAAGACCGACGCAGGAGTGCTGCAGCAGCGCGCGGAGCAGGCAGCAGCTGCAGGTGCGGCGGCCAGGGTGCTGGTGGCTGATATCGCGTCGTCACAGGTTGTTGCTGCAGCGAGCCAGCAAGAGTTGGAGCGCGCAGCTGTCGCGGTGGAGGCTGCGCGTGACATGCTTATTGCTCGAGACGCCGAAGTTCAGGCGCTTCTTGAGGCACTGCCCGCGCAAGCGAACGCAGACAGTGTGGAACGCCTGGCGGAGCGGGCGGCAGCGGCCGAGGCAGCCGCGCGCGCGGCGCGCGAGCTTGTCGCGGAGATGACCGAGATGGAGACGTCGTCACTGGCTGAGATGGAGCAGCGTGTTGTCGCTGCCGAAGCTGCTGCGAACGCCGCACGGGATGTTGTGTTGCTCCGCGATGCCGAGGTCGCGGCTCTGCAGCAGGAGCTGGCAACGCGTCCTGAGAGCCTGACTGCGCTGAAGGAGCGTGTTGTGGCGGCTGAAGCGGCTGCGGCTGCGGCTCGCGAGCTGGTGGTGGACGTGGGCCAACTCGAGGCATCGTCACGGGCTGTTAGTCCGGCGCCTGAGAGCCTGTCTGCGCTGAAGGAGCGCGTTGTGGCGGCTGAGATGGCGGCTGTGGCGGCTCGAGAGCTGGTGGCGGACGTGGGCCAACTCGAGGCATCGTCACGGACAGCGAGTCCGGCGCCTGAGAGCCTGGTTGCGCTGAAGGAGCGTGTTGTGGCGGCTGAAGCGGCTGCGGCTGCTGCTCGCGAGCTGGTGGCGGACGTGGGTCAACTCGAGGCATCGTCACGGGCTGTTAGTCCGGCATCCGAGAGCCTGGTTGCGCTGAAGGAGCGCGTGGCGGTGGCCGAAGCGGCTGCAGCAGCGGCTCGTGAGCTGGTGGCAGACATGAGTGAGATGGAAACGTCTTCGCGGGCTGTCAGTCCGGCATCCGAAAGCCTGGTTGCGCTGAAGGAGCGTGTTGTGGCGGCTGAAGCGGCTGCGGCTGCTGCTCGCGAGCTGGTGGCGGACGTGGGCCAACTCGAGGCATCGTCACGGGCTGTTAGTCCGGCATCCGAGAGCCTGGCTGCGCTGAAGGAGCGTGTTGTGGCGGCTGAAGCGGCTGCGGCTGCTGCTCGCGAGCTGGTGGCGGACGTGGGCCAACTCGAGGCATCGGCGCGGACAGCGAGTCCACCGCTTGAGAGCCTGGTTGCGCTGAAGGAACGCGTGGCTGCGGCTGAGATGGCGGCTGTGGCGGCTAGGGAGCTGGTGGCAGACGTTGAGGCGAAGGGCGCCGCGTCGCAGGCTGCACTGATCCAGCGCGTCGCCACGGCTGAGGCTGTCGCGACAGCCGCTCGAGATTTGGTCTCCGACGTCGCTGCCATGGAGGCGCGGTCGTCAGCACCACCGCCGGCACATGCTATGTCCATTTCCACCATCACTGCTCTGAGCGAGCGTGTTGCTGCTGTCGAGGCAGCGGCCTCAGCAGCTCGTGAGCTGGTGGCCAATGTGGCCGAGCTGGAGTCTACGCCACAAGAGACTAAGCTGTCCGCAGCGGCGATTGATGCGCTGCGTGAGCGTGTGACGTTGGCCGAGTCGGCAGCCGCCGCCGCCCGCGAGCTGGTGGCCAACGTGGTAGAGATGGAGAGCCGTGTCCGCGATGAGCTCATGGAGCGAGTCGAAGCTGCCGAGACCTCGGCAGCCGAGGCACGCGCCATGGTCGCCGAGCGCGACGTCGAGGTTGTTGCACTCCGGGAGGCTCTGGCTGCTGCGCCTGCCACTGTGGCCTCGAAACAGAATGCACACCATTCCGAGGCTACCAAGGCTGCAGCAGCAGCTGCGCGTGAACTTGTTGTCGCAGTGCTAGCATCTGAGGCCGCATCGCGGAAGCTACTGACCCAGCGAGCCGAAGCTGCCGAGGCTGCTGCTGCCGCGGCACACGAGCTCGTTGAGGACCTGGCGGCAATTGAGAGCCAGCATATTGCAGCTGTTGTGGATGTGGCGGAAGAAGCTGCAACCCCAGCTGCGCAGGCGCGCGCGTCGCTAGAGGCTCGTGCGGCCGCAGCCGCAGCCGCAGCAGCCGCAGCCCGCGAGCTTGTCGCCGAATTGGATGCAGCCGAAGCCAGTCGTGCTGCCACAGGCGAGTGCGAGACCGCTAGCGCCGAGAAGGCCGAGCTTGTGTCTCGGACGGTGGTGGAGAAGCGGGTCGCAACTGCCGAGGCAGCGGCTGCTGCTGCGCGGGGCCTTGTCGCCGACGCCGAGGCGCTTCTCGTACAGACAGAGACTGCGAGCCACGCACACGACTCTAGCGCTGCTGAAGCGCTGGCGACCGCAAAGGCCCTCATTGCCGATGTGGACGCTATGGAGGCATCAGCGACAGCAGACAAGCTGGCTATGGTGGAGCAGATTGAGGCGCTCCGGGAGACCGCCCGCGTGCTCCAGGGAGAAAGTCCGAACTCGTCTAACACAGTTGGTTCGGACGCGTCGCTGGATGCGCGGCACGCGTGTGCTGTTGCGGATGTGGCGCAGGCGCTGACTCGGCTGGCGGAAGCCCGCGACACTTATTCAGCTCGCGCTCCGCGCGAGTACGCGGCACAGGTTGCCGCGGTCCAGGCCGCGGCGGCCGATCTTGTCGATGCGGTTGCCCCGCTCGAACGTGAGAAGGCTGTGCTGGTTACTCAGGGCGCCGAGATGGAGTCCCAGTTTGGGGTGCTGGAGCAGCTGGTCTCAGAGCTGGAGGGCAAAGTCATGATTCGCGACACCAGCGACCGCGAAGAAGGCCTGTCAGAGGCGCGCGCCACACTGGCGAGCCGCATCCAGTCATATTTGGCAGCTGTCCGCGAGGCAGCCAGGCTCGCGCCGGATTTACTCGCCGCACCAGGTCAGCCGACTGGCGTCGATATGGAGCCTACGACGGCTGCCGCGCGTGCACTGGTGGATGCGGTCGCTGCACGCGAGCATGCTCTCGAGCAGCGTGTGGCTGTTCTTTCGACCGAGATGGCGTCCATGCGCACATCGCGCGACCGGTTGACAGCCGAGCTGGCGCGTATGGCGCAGACGACGGCACAGGCTCATCAGCAGCAGGCTGAGTTTGCCGACGTAGTTGATGCGCGTGCGTGTGCACGGTTGGCACAAATCAAGGCCATCGCAGCGGTGGCTGGCGAGCTGACGGCCAACGCCCCACAGCCTCACTCGCTCCGTGCGCTTGAAGCCGAACGTGACGTGCTCAAGGCCTCGTTGGACAACGCGCTCGCGTTGCTCGAGGAACACAACGTGACGCGCACTGCGCTGGAGGCGCGACTGCGGGATGTCGAAGCCATCTCGGCGTCAGCTGCCAGTGTACTGGCCTCCGTGCCAGTGCGGCCAGCAGCAGCACCCACAGTGTCGCCTGCTGCGAAGACAGCGAGCGCGCCCGACGACCTGGCTGCCATCCGGGCCGAACGCGATGTGCTCAAGGCTTCGCTGGACAACGCTCTGGCGCTGCTGGAGGAGCATAACACAGCACGGGCCATGCTCGAGTCGCGACTGCGCGACGTCGAGGCCATCTCAGCTTCGGCGGCAGAGGTGGTTGGATCTGTGCCGGAGCCCGCGCCGCAGCGCGAAAGCGGTGTGCCCTCCGATCTTGTTGCCGAACGGCTTGTCAAGGTTGCCGCAGCGGTCAAGGCCGCCGAGGAGGTTGTTGCTTCTACTCCACAGCGCGAGCGCGAGCTCGCATCTTTGCGGGCCGAGCGTGACGAGCTGCAAACTGCAGTTGCCCGCGCACAAGACGCACTCCACCAGGCTACTGTTGATGCTGATCATTTGTCGGACGATGGTGTGACGGGAGATGTTGACACCGCCGCGCTCGACGACCTTGTGGTGGACTTGCACGCGGATCTGAACCAACTAGAGGCTGCGCTGGAGAGTCCCACAGGAGGAGATGACGGTCTGCCGGCAGCCAAGCTGGCTGAGTACGCGGCGGCGGTGGCTGTAGCGCGCGAATCGCTAGGCGAGCTTGCGGCGAGTCATCCGCAGCATGTCGACCGCTTGGCTGCCGAGCTGACACGAGAGCGAGACCGGGCCGCCAGCGACCGAGCCGAGGCCCAGCGCGCCGTTGTGCTCGAGAAGCAGGTGGTTGAGATCGAGGCCGAGCGCGAGGCGCTGGAGGCCAAGGTCACCGAGCTGGAGAGTGGGCGGACTGAGCTTGCTCGTGAGGTTGCAGAGCTCCGGTCGATGCGCGACAAGCTTGATTCTCAGATCGCGAGTCTCGAGGCGGAGGTCGGCGAAGAGCGCAGCGCTCTAGCGTCACAAGTTGCGAGCCTCACACTCGAACGTGACGAGCTTGGTGAGCGCGTCGCTGCCCTGGAGGCCGAGCACGCCGACAAGGTGGAAATACTCCAGGCCGAGCATGCAACGCTGGCAGCCAAGGTGTCCAAGGTGGAGAGCGAGCGCGACCGGGTGCAGCGCGAGCTGGATGCAGAAGCGCATGCTAAGTTCCACGAGCAATACGAGGAGGAGCGCGAGACGGTCGAGCTCCTGCATGAGCATGTTCGCCAGCTTCGCGAGCGCGAGCAGGCTGTGAGCGACGAGAAGGCGCAGCTGGAGGATGAGCTCGAGTCTGCAAAGGAGGTTGTTGCGCGGATGCAGGCTGAGTTTGAGCGGCTCGACGCAGCGCTGCCGTCGCGCGTCGAGGAGGCACAGCTGGCCGAGTCGAGTGTGGAGAGTGCGCGTGCCGAGAAGGACCACTACGCGACAATGCTGGCCAAGTCGGAGGCTCAGCGCGAGGTACTTGCGGCGCGGGTCTCGGAGCTTATTGCGTTGCAAGAGGCCAAGGAGGCACTCGAGCACAAGGCGGCCCAAATGGCAGACCAGGTGGAGTACCTGACGGCCACCGCCGAGCGACACGCGCGGGTGGCCAACTCGCTGCGGGATCGCGAGGCGCGGCGAGCCCGCAACGAGCAGGCGCTGCTCTCTGCCAACGCCGAGCTGACGAAGACCAACTCGCAACTGGGGGTGACGGCGTCGACGCTCGAGAAGGAGCTACTTGCGAGTAAGCGCGACCAGATTGCGCTGATGGAAGAGTTCAAGACTCAGTTTGCAGCGCTCGAGGGCGAGTTGCGCGAGGTGGTGGCCGACGTGGCGTCGAGCGCGGGCGAGAGTATGGTTCCTGAGCATGTTATGGAAGCGCATCGGCGCGACGTGACCAAGCTCGAGGCGCAGCTGAACGTGCTCAACCTGCGCAAGGAAGAGCTCGCGTCGCTTGTCGGTGTCGCGCACGAGCATCGGCTTGATCTCGAGATTGAGCTTGATGCGGCACGCACCGCGCTGGACAAATCGACACAACGGGCAGCCGAGACCGAGCTGCAGCTGAAGGAAGAGATGCTGCGGACTCAGCAGCTGACCGGTCTAGTGACTGAGGCTGAAGCGGCGGCGGCGGGTTACTCGCAGGCGGAGCTGGAACTGAGGTCGAAGCTGGCAAGCCTTGAGGCGCACAAGGCTGCGCTTGCGGCCGAGAACGAGTCGCTGCGGGTCCAGCTTGCCGAATCAGGCTCCGGCGGCGAGGCTAGCGAGCATGCCTCGCTGAAGGCAGCGCTGAGCCGGGCCGAGGCCTCAGTGCGGGAGGCACAGACTGCTGTGGCTGAGCGCGACGCGCGGGTGGCGAGCCTGGAGCGGCAGGTGGAGGAGGCTAGCGAGGCGCAGGCCGAGGCTGCAGCGCGCGCTGCGGCTACCAAACTTGAGCTAGTAGAGGCGCAGAGCAGCCGGGCCAAGGCTATAGCGACGATGCAGGCGCAGGACTCGCAGCTGGAGCACATGCGTGCCAAGCATGCCGGTGTGTGCGTGGAGCGGAGCCAGCTGCGGGCCGACGTGGCGGCGCTGCACTCGCAGGTGGCCGAGGCTGAGCTTGCACTCTCGGATGCGGAGGCGCGGTTGTCCGAGGTCGAGGCGGCACATGCGCTGGAGCTCCGAGCGCTCGAAGATGAGATGGGCGTGTTGGCGACCGCGGCCGAGGCGGCGCAAGCGGCGGCTGCCGGCAACGCGGCGCTTGGCAAGCAGGCGCGTATTTCGGAGCTCACCATTTCGCTTGTCGAGGTACAGAGCGCGCTCAACGAGGCGCGGAGTCGCGAGGCTGCCAGCATGCGGCAGGCGGATGCGCTGCGGGCGCGAGTGGCGGCGCTTGAGCGTGAGCGCGAAGCCTTCCGCGCCGAGCTGCTGGAGCGGTCGCAGGACCGGCCGTCTCAGGAGATTGCGACGCTGCGTGCAGCGTACGCTGATGTGCGATCGCAGGTATCGCGGCTGCATGTTCGCAACTCTGAGCTGCAGCACGAGTTGCGGTCGGTCTCGCTCGATGGGCGGAGCCTGGATGCCAGCGACCCGATGTCGGTGTCTGCTGCATCCGGTGAGGCGTCGGCAATGTCAATGTCGGTCTCGATGGGTGGTGACGAGTCGTCGGGCTCGCTGCGAAGGATGGCGAGTCTGGAGGCGCGGCTGGGGGCCGAGACCGCGTCGCGACAGGAGATAGAGGCGGAGCTCCAGGCTGCACTCCGCGAGCGCACACAGGCGCAGGTCCAGGTTGAGCGGCTGGCCGAGCAGCGCGAGCGCGCGATAGCGGATGCGGCAGCAGCAGCAGCGGCGGCGGAAGCCGAGCGTGAGCGTGCCGCACGCGAGCGTACCCGAATGGAGGCATATGTGGAGCAGATCAAGTCGGCGGCAGCAGCGACGCGCGCCGCCAGCGCTGCGTCTCTGGAGAAGCTGCAGGAGCGCTACGATGCAATGGCAGCCGAGATTGGCGCCGCGTCCAAGGTGGCGTCACCTGGCCGAGAGACGTCGCTTCTTGCCCGGATTCGTGACCTCGAAGGCCAGTTGGATGCTGCTGTGGTTGCCCACGAGGCTGCATCGGCGCAGGAAGACTCTGTTCTGGATGTGTTGCAGGAGGGCATCGAGACCGAGTTGGCGCGGTTGGCTGAGGTGGAGGTCGAAGCCGAGGCGGCTGCTGATGCGGAGGTGAGTATTGAGTATGAGAGTGATGACAGCATTGAGTTGCTCACGTCGAAGCTTCGGGCTGTTCGAACCGAGGTTGTGGCTGCCGAGGAGAAGGCGACCGTTGCCGAGGCCGAGGTCGAGAAGCTGCAGGCTGATGTCGTGGCTGTCGAGGAGAAGGCGATCGTTGCCGAGGCCGAGGTCGAGAAGCTGCAGGCCGCAGTTGTGGCTGCCGAGGAGAAGGCGACCGTTGCCGAGGCCGAGGTCGAGAAGCTTCAGGCCGCAGTTGTGGCTGCCGAGGAGAAGGCGACCGTTGCCGAGGCCGAGGTCGAGAAGCTTCAGGCCGCAGTTGTGGATGCCGAGGAGAAGGCGACTGTTGCCGAGGCCGAGGTCGAGAAGCTGCAGGCTGACGTCGTGGCTGCCGAGGAGAAGGCGACCGTTGCCGAGGCCGAGGTCGAGAAGCTGCAGGCCGACGTTGTGGCTGCCGAGGAGAAGGCGACCGTTGCCGAGGCCGAGGTCGAGAAGCTTCAGGCCGCAGTTGTGGCTGCCGAGGAGAAGGCAACTGTTGCCGAGGCCGAGGTCGAGAAGCTGCAGGCCGAGGTCGTGGCTGCCGAGGAGAAGGCTGCTGGCTCTGAGGCTGAGATTGGCAATGCACGCATGCTGCTCGATCTAGCGGAAGAGCAAGCCGCTGCGGACGCAACCAGGGTGGCGCAGCTGGAGGCTCAGGTCGCGCAGCTGGCAGGAGAGGCAGGACCGTCGGCCGAAGAGCATGTAGCCGAAGTCCAGCGTCTGCAGGCCGAGGCAGCCGCCGCCCACGAGAAGGCTGCGGCTCACGAAGGCGATCTCGAGCGGCTCCAGAAGCGGGTCGAGACGATGGAGAGCGTCCTCGCCGCGGCACGGGCCGCGGCAGAACAGGCAGTTGAGCTCAAATCACAGCTGGCCGAGGTCCGCGCAGCCAAGGTTGCGGCCGAACAGCGGGCGGCCGAGCTCACCGGACAGGTACGTGAGCTATCGAAGGAGCAGGCGGCACTGGAGGCGGCAGCGGCGGCGGGCGAGACACAGCAGCGCGAACTTGCAGTGCGAGCAGAGATGCTGGAGACCAAGCTCGCCGCCGCAAACGAGGCGGCTGCGGCCGGCATGGACACCGAGTCGGCCGAGCGGGCCGAGCTGCAGGAGCAGCTTGTGGAGGTTACAAACCAGATGCGCGAGGTTGTGGCATCCAACGAGGCGCTGCAGGCCAAGGTGGTGCAGCTCGAGGCCGCAAACGAGACGCTCGACTCGCGGCTGTTTGACACCACCGCCCGCGCTGATGAGCTCCAGCGAATCAACGAGACCCTCGAGGTTCGCGTCGACGAGCTGCTCTCGGTGGCCTCGTCTGTTGGTGACGATGCACCCCAGGAGAACGCGACGCCCGGAGGGCGGAAGACGGCACGCGGCGTGCACGTCTACGAGTACCTCAACGAGAAGGAGCCTCTGGATGCGAGCCGCGAGCCTGAGTCGCGACCGGTCTTGGCCTCGTTGTCGTCTGCGCTCAACGAGGCTCGCGCGCTGCGGTCATCGCTCGGTGGCGACGCCGCAAGCTCGACTTTGACAAGTGGAGAAGGTGCCGCGGCGCCGTCAACGCCGCAGCAGCTAGCGACCGCCGCGTCGTCGGTCCATACACTGCGAATGGAGCTGGCCGCCGACGAGGGCGCGGCAGCGATGGCGGATTTTGCAGCCGCGCGTACAGAGCTGGGACATCTTCGGCGCGACAACGCGGCGCTGCTTGCACAGGTGGCGGCGCTCCGCGGAGATACCTCCGTCGGAGTGAGTGCCGAGGCCGAGGCCAACGAGGCTGAGCGGCTGGGGCGCTGGAGCGGTGGGAGATGGAGGCCGAGTACATGGCGCTGTGGCGCGGGGCCGGCGAGGCACAGGCCCGGCATCTGGCGATGAGCACCGAGCTCAACGCAGCATTGGACGCCGTCTCACGCGAGCTGGCGGCGGTCTCATACGAGCGCGAGGTGCTGAGCCTCCGGGTAGAGGCGCTGAACAACCAGGTTGAGGCCGAGGCCGCGGCGCGCAAGGATTGGGAGCAGGAGAAGCTCCAGTTTGAGGTGAAAAAGGCCGAACTGATGGAGGATCTCAACATGGAGCGCGAAGAGCTTTACTATCGCATCGACGGCGAGGTCAAGGCACGGCAGAGCCTGGAGGCCAAGGCCACGCTGCTCGAGTCGGAGCTGAGGCTGTCCAAGTCTGCGCTCTCGCGCGAGTCTGCGCTCCAGTTGGCGGATCTGCAGCGGTCGGTGCGGACGCTCGAGGCGTCCGAAGCCGAGGCCAGTGCTGAGCTGGAGCTTGTACGCGCCGAGCTGAAGGAGGTGAGCGCACAACGTGATGCGCTGCGTCTGCAGGTCTCGCGCAGCGGCGACGGGCTTACTATCGAGGTTGCAAGTGGCGGCGGTGCGTGTGAGGCGTGCCCGATGCGAGCCCGCGAGCTGCAGGCGCTGGAAGACCGGCTGGCCGAGCTGGCGATGGAGAACGAGGAGCTGAGCGAGCAGGTGGCAATGCTCAAGCAAGTCAATGACGACCTCACAGAGAGCTTCAATGTACAGCACGCACGGATGAAGGACCGGCTGGCGGAGGAGGTTGTAGTCGTCGCCTCGCTGCGGCGCAAGCTGACCATGCGCGATGCCAAGCTCAAGGCCGAGACCGAAGCGCGGCTGGCAGCGATGGACAAGTACATCGACAACCTGCGGCAAGTCGAGACTGCCAAGGATCGGATGGAGGAGGACTACCGCGCGCGGATCAAGATGCTGGAGGCCGAGGTCGAGGCACGCGCCGCAGGGCGGCCGATCGGCACGGCGACGTAAATGCGTGGGCTGTTGCGAGTGTTTAGCAGCTTGTCGGCCGCGGCGGAGCGGCTGCAAGGGGGGTGATGAGATGACTAGGTCTCGAGCTGTGTGGTTCACTTTGTGGCACGCGACAACGCACCCGAGCGACCGTAAAGGGCAAGGTCTAGTAGGCAAAGCCCGTGGACCGGATGTGCAGCATGTCGTTGAGGATGACGACAGGCCAGCCCAAGGCGGCGGCGCGCGAGCCGGGCGGCGAGGCGGCAATGATGAAGGTCCGGTCAAAGCCACGAAGCATCTGCTTCTCGTCGGCCTCGCGGAAGACGCCGTGGATGGAGACGGTGACCATGGGCTCCGAGGTGGCAGCGACAGGCACAACAGCGGTGTCGACGATGAACGACGACGGGTCGTGGACGGTGGCGCGGATGGAGCGGAGGAACGAGATGATGGCAATGTTTGTCGAGTGCAGACGGGAGGTGAGAACATCGAGCGAGGTCTCACTAAGCGAGCGTGCGGCCTCGTCGTAGTCACGGATGCCCGGCGGGGTGCGGCCGTTGACGTCGGGATGGGTGACCGAGAGCGACATGCAGGCCGACTCGTTGTAGGCAGCAAGGAGCTGGCTTCGGTCGCCGTCGTAGCACTCAAAGTAGCGAGCGATGAAAGCGCCTACGATGTCGGTTGTCGACGGCGAGTCGGCGTACGAGCCTTGTGCTTCGAGCGTCCTGATGTTGACCGGCGCCGAGTCGAGGAGGCCCGGGGGGAGCGCAAAGGTGACGAGCGGTTCAACCGGAATGTTGTCGAGCCACTTGAGGTTGGGGAAGAAGGCTGTGACGTCCGACTGGTAGTCGAAGCGCGAGGCGGTGGCGGCGGCGACAGGATTGTCGGCCAGGTTGAGGACTTCGAGCGCCTCGAGCTTGGAGAGTGATTCGAGATCATTGACGCTGCCGATCTCATTTCCGGCCAGCGAGAGATGCAGCAGCGCCGGCGCGTACTGGTCAAGCTCGCGGAGGTTGGAGAGCCAGGAGATGCGGTTCGAATCGAGCGAGAGCGAGACGGTGCCGTGCGCCCGCTTGGCAATGCCCTGCAGGAGCGCATAGGTAAACGACTTGGCGGCAAACGAGACCGGGACGTCGGCGAGCTGCGGAGCGTCGGACATGCCATTGAGGTTGAGCATGCCGGTCTCTGCATTGAACATGTCGGCAATGTACTTTTCCAGAGCGGCGACCTGGTCCTCGTTCAGCTTCTTCCCGCCGCGAGTGCTGGACTTGCCCCCGCTCTCGGGCTGGCCGCGAGCCGACTTGCGCGACTCTCCCGACGAACCCGCTCCGTCAGCCGGAGTACTTGCGGTCGACGGATCGGGCTGGATGCGAATGGAGAGCTTCTTCCCGCGAAACGGCTTCTCGTGAGCCTTGATGATGCGGTCAGCATCGGCCTTTGAGGCGACGACCAGAAAGGCCCGATGCGGCTGGACATCCGCCTCGACCAAGCGAAACTTGCCGCCACCAAGCTCTGTCAGGGCGTCGACCAGTTCAGCTTCTGTAGCGCCGGCAGTATTATAGACCGAGAGCCTGGCGTAGTTAGCCGACTTGCCTGACCGACCACTTCCACCCGATCGGCCACCACCACGACCAGACCGATTCCCTGATCGACCCGAGCTGCGACTACGATCACCATTACGGTCACTACCACCACCACCACCACCACCACCACCGCCATTACGACCATTAGATCCAGAATCACCACGACCACCATTCCGTCCACCTTGTCGCCGACCGCCACCACGACCGCCACGACCACGACCACCACCGCCACCGTCGCCTCCCTTGCCACCACCACCACCACCACCACCACCACCAGCCTTGCCACCGCCACTACCGTCTGCTCCACCCTTTGACGACTTGCCACCTCCATAGGGAGCAAACCTATCTCCGGCAGCAGTGCCCTTGCGGGCTCGTTCTTTGCCACTCCGTCCCTTGGGCATCCTGGCTGGCGTGAAGTGGGCGTGGGTGTGGGCGTGGCTGAACGAGCTCGTGATGGGCAAGTGCCAGTGGCTGGGTGCTGGCACTGTCAGCCGTTCGGGGGGGGGGGGGGGGGGGGGGGGGTCTTTTAGGGCCTTTGGGGACGATTTGGTTGGTTGGGAGGGAAGAATCGTGGCGGGTATGGAGGAAACAAAGGGGAGATGATGGAGCCAAGGGGGGATGAGTTGGTGCGGGAGGAGGGGAAAGAAGGGGGAGGGGGGGGAGGGGGGGGAGGGGGGGCGGGATTTGATGGGAGAGGAAATTGACTTTTGATCAAAGATCGCATGCTTTTGGAGTCACAGTGATTTCGCCTGCTGACGGCCAAGCTCTCACGCGCGCGCTGCGCAGCGTACATCAGCCTCCATTGCCGCGCCTACGACGAGGCTGCTGAGCTCTTTAACGATCTGGCTACCAAGCTGACTGATTCGCAAGCTGATGCCGCCCTCGTTGCTCTCGAGCAGCAGCGGCGGCATCGACTCGGCACCGTCTCGCTCCACGCCTCGCTCGACCTCTAGCTGGCTTTGAGTGCGGAAGTGGGAAGAGATGGACTGCTTGCTGTTGGTTCTGGAAGGCTAGGCACATTCACCATGAGCAATACATCAGATCCGTTCACGTCATTAACTGTAGCCGTCGCCAACCGCACCATCGCGCCAGTTGTCCTTGATTGGTGATGGCGACTATGTGGATTATGCTTGCGAGGGCGATTTCGTGATTCCTGCGGGCGATAGCGACGTTGTGATTATGGCGGGCAATGGCTCATCGGTAAATGTGCTCAATGGTGGCGTGGTGATGATGATGGAGGTGGCAATGATGTGACTTTGAGGCTCAGCGAGTCGGCTCGGTGGCGAGAGTGCGACTTTGCGGCAAGACATTCCACTGCTTTTGGTCACCCGTCATGTCGTGGTCCGAGCAAGTCAAGGCAGAGCAGCAAGCCGCCGAGGCAGCAGTTGCAGCTGCAGCCACAGCTTCATTCACTCCAACCACTCCTGCTCCTCCACCTTCTTCAGCGAGTGCTGCTGGTGCTTCGGGTATGTGACCATGGAAGGGGTGCACGGCGGGTGGGTGGGTGGGTGGGTGGGGGGGGTGGGGGGGGGGGCGAGTTGGGCGGGAGATCCCATCAGACGACGACCTGCCCCGAGGTTTGGGGGGGGGGGGGGAGGGGGGGACGGAGACAGGGATACTTATTGTATGGGAGGGGTACAGATGGTGGGAATGTTGCTGTGGGGGATGACCCTGAGTTTACTACTTCTGCTGAAAAGATGGAGGCGCTGAAGAAGTGGGGCCTTGGGTATGGCCTTGATAACCGTGAGGCTGAGATTCAAGTTGCCATGGCCGACCCGAACTCGCCGCTCTACACCGATGTTGACTCGTTTGATGACCTTGGTCTGACGGATGCCATTCTTCAGGGCATTCGGGTCAACATGAAGTTCAGCAAGCCATCGGCCATTCAGGCCAAGGCATTCCCGCTCATTCTGGCAGAGCCGCGTTCGAACCTCCTCGCTCAGGCTCAGTCGGGTACGGGCAAGACGGCTGCCTTTGTGGTCGGCATGCTCTCTGTGGTGGACGGGAGCAACCCGAAGACCCAGTCGCTCTGCCTTACACCGGCTCGTGAGCTTGCGCAGCAAACGTACGGCACCATCGCATCGATGGGTGAGTTTACCGGATACACCATGGCGTGCCTGGTGGCGCAGGACAAGGACAAGAAGAAGAAGAAGCGGCGCGGCAAGGCCAAGCCCGGCCCGCCGATCGACGCCCAGATTGTGGTGGGTACGCCCGGAACGGTCATCCGCTGTGCCGACGACGGCTCGCTCAACCTCAGCGACGTCAAGATGCTCGTCCTCGACGAGGCTGACTACATGATTGCCGGCAACATGGCCGACAACTCGATCCGCATCAAGGACATGCTCCCGGCTGGGGTGCAGATTCTCATGTTCTCAGCAACGTTTGACGACGACGTCTGGGAGTTTGCCGCCCACACGGTCGGCAAGTGCAACACCATCCGGCTGCAGCACAAGGAGGTCCGCCTCAAGAAGATCAAGCAGTTTACGGTGCTGTGCGACTCGGATGACGCCAAGTTTGATGTCATCTGCGAGATCTACGCCCGCCTCAGCGTCGGGCAGATGATCATCTTTGTCGACACCAAGGCCACCGCGCAGGACCTTGCCAACAAGCTCACTGCCGCCGGGCACTCGGTCTCGATGCTCACGTCCAAGCTCTCGCCGTCGGAGCGCGACGCGGCGCTCGACGACTTCCGCGAGGCGCGGACCAAGGTTATGGTCGCCACCGACGTCCTCGCTCGTGGCATTGACATTCAGTCGGTCAACATTGTCGTCAACCTCTCCATGCCCACGGACGACGTCGCACGCGTCATGGCCAACCCGGCGACCTACATCCACCGCATCGGGCGTGCAGGCCGGTTCGGCCGCTCCGGCATCGCCATCAACCTCATTCTCAAGAACTCGACCGACGCCAAGAACCTCCAGCGCATCGAGTCGTTCTACGGCCACAAGACCACTCCGCTCGCTTTTGACGAGATCCCCTCGCTCGGTGAGGCCTTTACCGTCGACGTCTCTGAAAACGCCCTCGTCGCTCTCGAGAACGACGACGACCAGGGCATCCTCTAGCCGCGGTGTCACTCACTCGCCAACCAGCGTGTAAATAGCCGTCCCACCGCTCGTCCCACTACACATCACTGACCGCCATCTGTCGGCACGATGGCCATTGCCCGACTCCAAAAGACGCCGGTCGGACGAACTGAAGCACTCGGGCTCGCCGTCCACTCGGCGGCACCCTGCCGCGCACAACTCACTCGACACCCAAGGCCATGGCACGACGACAACGACACATTTTCTGTGTCCTTCTTGGTCTCTTCGCCCTTGTGGCTATTGCTGCCATGTGCGGTGCTGGCGAGCTGAGGCCGAGTGGTCCGAGCTGCCCAACCAGCTTTTCGTGTGGGACCAGCTGCTGCCAGGCTGGCGCATGCAATTCGGATTCATGTCAATGTGATGTTTTTCCAGGATGGGAGAGCGGAATCAACTGCGATGTGCCTGCTTGTGCCGAGAGCAATGTGACACGGATTACTTTTCGTGGTCTTGACGTTCCTGGATGTTTGCAAGAGTGTGGCCACGGCTTTGGCGGACCGACCTGCATGCTGCCGATGGATGGGAAAGCGTGCAGAGGTGGGAGAGTGCTCGACTTTTCCTACGCCTTGGATAGAGGTGCTGATCGGTTTGTGACTTGCTCTGCGCCGCCGAGTAATGCGTTGAGCGAGCGGATAGACAATGGTCTGGGTAGAGAGCTCGTGTTTGACGCCGTTTTTACCCAGGATGGCAAGAGCCTGGTCGTCATCTTTGCCGCCGGCGTCGCCGACATCCCGCTTCCCCTTGCTGTGATCAAAGCAAGTGGATGCTCGGCAGGGTTTGCAGGAGACGGACGAAACGTGTACCGCATCACCTGCCAGGCGCCACTCGCCGATTGCGCGCCTGTTGCCGCCGCCATGACCCCGCCGCTATGCAACGAGACTCTCTCGCAGTGGCTGGTTGAGACAGCGAGCGGAGCGAGTCTCGTTCTCGAGTGTCCACTTGTCGGCTCTGGATGCAAACTAGTGCTCGGCAGCAGCAGCGCGCTGGAGATGTCGTGCCGATCCGGTGCATGTGTGCCCGCGATCCCACCGCCACAGGTTCCGGCAGTGCCGGCGCCCAGCATTGTCGGCAAGGCCAACGTGGTGAGCGGCGCGGCGCTGGCACTGATAGGGTACCTTATTGGCCTTGGTCTGCTCGTTAGCTGCATCCGCCGGGCGACGACGATGTATGTCGAGACCAGCAGCTCAGGCAAGGATGCAGACAGGACCAGCGAGCGGATGCCGCTGCTGAGCTCGTCGATCCAAGAGGTGGAGGGCGAGGAAGCGGCGGACGATGCACTTGTCCGATTTCTTTCACTTCCTGTTGTGATGCGTGCCGCCGGGCGGGCAGGACGGGCGGCGGCGAGAACACCGGGCGATGGGCCGGTGCTTGCATTTTCGGGGGTTGGCTTTGCGATCCGTGGGCGGCCTGTGCTCGACAGCGTGAACGGGACGGTGGGCGCCGGAAGCGTGCTGGGCATTCTCGGGGCGTCTGGTTCGGGAAAAACGACGCTGCTGTCGTTTCTCTCGGGTCGACCGCTGGACGAACGGTTTGGCGAGGTATCAGAGTCTGCTGCAGTCGTGCTTGCCGGCGAGAGCGTGCCGTGCGAGAGCGGTGCGCGGTGCGATGCACTCTCTCACGCCGTGACTGCCGTGCTCGATGGCAGCGCGCAGCCGGCTCTGCTCACGGTGTACGAGGTGCTCTACACCAGTGGCCTGTGTGTATTTGGCAGCGCGGCCCGAACGCCGACGAGCTGCATGAGCTTGTCATGGCGGTGCTAGAGGTGTTTGCGCTGGGTGAGGTTGCGCATGTGTATGCCAACGGGAGTGCGGCGCCGATGCCGAGCGCGGCGGCGGCCGACGGACGTCCGGCAGTTGTGGGCGCTGACCGGTGCTCGTTGGCGTGCGGACCGGCCTCGGCGCTGTCGGGTGGGGAGCGAAAGCGGCTGGCACTGGCGTTGGGGGTGCTGCGGGTGGTGGCGCGGCCGGAAGCGGCGCGTGTGTTTCTCTGCGATGAGCCGACGTCTGGGCTGGACTCTGCGCTGGCGCTGCAGGTGGCGCGGGTGTTGCGCGGGCTGGCGCGTGTGCTCCAGCTCGCGGTTGTTGTCACACTCCATCAGCCGTCGCAGCGGCTACTTGCGGCCGGCATCGACTCGCTCCTGGTACTGACCGAAGCCGGGAGGGCGGTGGTGAGCGGCACGCTGAGCGCATGCCTGGCGGCGTACCGCGCAGCCGGGTGCGACGCCGGCGACGAGTGCGCCGAGCCGGGCGACTTTTTGATTGTCCATGCAAGTGCTGTTTGCGCGAATGGCCCGAGCGCAAGTGCCGTCAGCGACGCCTGCCATCGCGCGGTGGTGTCGGCGGGACCGTGGCGCGGGCTGGACGTGCGGGCGACGCGGGGCTGGCGGTCTTTGGCCTCGAGCTTGGGGTGGCGCTGCAGCGGCAGGCACTGTTCTGGCTGCGGTCGCCGTGGATGCTCACCATGCAGCTGGGGGTTACGCTGGGAGCGTGTGGCCTCCTCAGCGGTATCTTTTACGCCATGCCGCTCGATCTTGTCGGCGCGCAGAACCGGTGCGGCTTGCTGTTCTTTGTGCTCGCGCTCAACGCGCTCACCTCGCTCGGGGCCATCCGGACCTTTTCGCGCGAGCTCGCCCTCGTGCTGTACGAGCGGCGCGGGGCGTGGTTCCGGTATCCAAGCGTGAGCTACTGCGCCAAGGTGATGCTTGACGTGGTGCTACCAGGCCTCCTGCATCCGCTCCTCTACGGGCTGTGCGTGTACCCGTGGGTGGGACTGGAGCCGACAGTAGGCTCGCTGGCAAGATTTGTGGGCTTGCTTGTGGGCTTCAACTGGATGAACGGGGCGCTTGCGCTGGTCCTGGGTATGTTGCTGGTCTCGTCACCGGCAGCGGCCAACCTTGTGGTCCTTGTGGTTTCGCTGTTCTCGATGCTCTTTTCGGGCTTTCTAGTCTCGAGCGCCAGCCTCGCAACCGGGTTCGAGCCGGTGGCGGCGCTCTCGAGCTACAAGTACGCACTCGAGGCGCTGCTGGTCAACGAGCTCGGCCAGCGAGAGATCGACTACAACCCGGTGGGGTTTCCGGGCAAGGTTCGTTCGGGCGAGGTCATTCTCGCCGAGTTGGGCATGAAGAACTCGCAGAGCCAGATCCGCAACGACACCGCGGTGCTGTTTGCAATGGCAGCGACACTGGCCGTGATCGGATACGCGGTGTTTCGGTTGCGGCTGCGGTGAGGGCGCTAGCGGTCGGCGGGCGTGGCACCACGGGCACCGGATGGGTTTTTCGGCTGGACCGGCGAAGCCGGAGCGACGACGACGCGGCGCGAAGGAATACCAGGGCCGCCTCCCGGAGCAGAGAGCACAATCTTGCGCTGGAGGTCGGCGTCGGGTGCGGGGGCCGGGAGTGGCTGGGAGAGGCGGGCGGCCGAGGTGGCCTGGGCGAGGACAAGCTCGGAGCGAGTGAGCTTCTTGCCACGGGCGGCACGGCGCGAGGCGCGGAGGACGCGGCGGCGTGGAGCTTCGGGCACGACGGGCGGCTGGGTAAAGAGCGCGTGGCGGGCGGGTACAGACTGTTTCGGCGGGCGCGAGGCCGGCGGTGATGGGGTGCGGACCGGCGAGGCCTCGGGCGAGGCGGGAGCGGGATCTGCATCTGGCGCGCGCCAGACCTCGGGTTCGTGGTACGACGGCGACGGCGCGGCAGCACGCACAACAGTGTGCGTGGCTGCTGCTGAGAGCGGACCTGCTGCGGTGCGCGGCCTGCGGCCTGCGGCGGTAGCCGGGCGCTGGCGGGCGGGGGCGACGGCGACGCCGGCCTTGCGGCGCTTGCGGAGGGCGAGCGCAGGGTTGCCCGACATGGCGCGAGTGTGGCCGAGAGTAAGCTCTGAGGCCGGGCCTGAGAGTGCTGGCGACGACGAGGCAATAGGCGCGGCGGCGGCGGGCGTTGCAGGGCGGAGACCGGCCGAGGTCGACGGGCGCGGCGGCAGGATGCGACCTGCCGAGGTGGCGGGACGTGCGATGGATGCAGCGGGCGGGGCAAAGGCTGAAGGAGTGGCGCGCATGTCGGCGATAGCCTCAAGGAGAGCACGCTCCTCGTCGTCGAGGACAACACCGTACGCATCCTGCAAGATGGTAGCGAGCGGGGCGTCTGCGCGGGCAAGCGAGGCCGCTACGAGCGCGGCTTCCTGATCAACGCCTGCGGCGGAGGCATCGGCCGGTGGCTCGCTCTCTGCAGCGGCGAGAACGTCTGCGCGCGGGACGTCGTCGACAAAGGCGACGGCCGGCAGGAGACGTACGACCGCACCCCGAGCTGCGGTGACCGAGGGATAGCGGGCGTAGAGCGGGGTGTCCTCGAGCGAGAGGGCCTCGAGCGAGGGAACCATGACAAGATACTCCAAAGCATCGAGCGAGTCGAGAGCGTTGGCCTCGAGATCAAGGACGGTCAGATTGTCAAGCATGGCCAGCGGCGAGAGATCAGCAATTGCGTTGAAGGCGAGATAGAGCTCTTCCAGAGCAGGCAGAGCGGCAATGCCATCGATGTCTTTGAGCGAGGTACGAACAAGATGAAGAACCGTCACATGTCTCAGACTTGTTCCCAAGTCACGAATAGAAGGCAGAATCGAGTCTGAGAGATTGAGTACAGCGAGTTGAGGGAGGTGATCACCAAGTCCAGCAGCTGAAGTCTCGGACGCATCGAGAGCCAGCCGCAACTCGCTCACCTCACACAGCTCTTCCTCGCTCCGCCCTGTATGTTGCGCGAGGAAGGAGGCAGTCACCTCGTCCGCCGGAATGACGTGCTGGTCCATGCCGGACGAAATGGGTGAAGAGTGGGTGGGTGTGGGTGGGAGAGAGGCGTGGGCGTGCGGTTAGGGTTGAAGCCAACGCGCGCGCGTGGAGTTGGCGGGCTGGGCTTGGGTGGTCGGGAGGGTGGTGGGGGGTGGGGGGTGGTGGTTAAATTTTTTGTGGCGTGTGTAGTGGTTGGAATGCATTGGCGGTACTTGGAATGAAGGTCGATGAAGGTAGAAAACAGATGAAGAGTTTTGCATGCGGGAGGAAGAGAGTGGTGTATGTATCTGATCATTGTGTGCTTTGAGAGTATGTTGGGGGGTGGAGAAAAAGTTCCGAGCTGGTTGGGTATGGTGCTTGGGTTTGTGTGCGTGTGATGAAAAATTCAAGAATTTGTCCGTTAGCCGTTGCAGAGGAGTTGGATAAGCACTTGACGACGTGGAATCGAGAGAGTGCGTAAAGAAGAGGGGAGAGGGGAGGGTGTGCCTGTGTGTGTATATATATGCGTGTGTAAAAGTGGACTTACTGTGGTGTGTGACGGGGGACAGTGTCTTCTTCGCAATCTGAGTACGAGTACACGGCCGAGGACGAGGGCAGCTCGAGCCTGTCTGGCAGCGGGGAGTCGGGCTCTGTGTCGCAGTTGAGCTATGTCAAGAGCAAGGGCCGCGGCAAGGGTAAGCGCAAGGGGAAGAGCAGTCGGAGCGAGGTGGCGGCGAGGAAGCGGACGCGGGCAGAGAACCAGATCGGCGGGCACTCGGGCGACAAGGACGCGTGCTCGATGTGGTTCAAGGGTGCACAGACGATGGGCGGGATCTGTGTGTCGGCGGCGTGCATGCCGCTGGCGTGCTGTGGTTGCGGGCCAGTGAGGCAGATCAGCGAGGGCCAGCGTGGGATTCTGATGACGTTTGGCAAGCTGTCGCGGGTGCTCGAGCCCGGGACGTACCACGCCAATCCGTGCACGCAGGAGATCCGACGGTACACGGTGGCGCTCCAGTCGCTGGACGTGCCGAGGCAGAGCGTGTTGACGACCGACGATGTGACGCTTGATGTGGACGCGGTGGTATTTGTGCGGATCTTTGACGTGGTCAAGGCTGCGTTTGCGGTGGAGAACTACCGCGAGGCGGTGGTCAACCTTGCGGCGGCGTCACTGGTGACGGTGGTGGGCAACACGTCACTGGAGCATATTTTCCAGGAGCGCGGGACGCTCAATGACCGGATCAAGGACCAGATGCAGCTGGAGACCGACGAGTGGGGTATCGAGGTCGACGTGGAGATTGCCGATGTTGTCATCCCCACGCACATGCAACGGTCGCTGGCGGCGGCTGCCGAGGCCAAGCGCGACGGCAAGGCCAAGCTGGTCACCGCGCGGGCCGAGAAGAAGGCCAGTACCATTCTGCAGTCGGCGGCGGAGCTCATGGAGAACCCAATCGCCCTGCAGCTGCGCTACTTCCAGACGCTCTCAGAGATTGCGGCCGAGAACAACTCGACGGTCATCGTTCCGTCGGGCATGCACGACCTGGCAACGGCGGCTGCCGGTGCACGGGCAGGAAAGTGATAAATATTTGAATAGCAACCAAGGTCGGGCAGACGTACCGGGTAGATTAGTGTCAAGCAGCGAGATGTGATGAAGGTCAAACATGGCGCGGCAGAGCCCGCAGCGCCGTGACCGCGACCGGAATTGGGCGACGAGGCAGGCGTACCGGGTAGATTACGACCGAGTGTCAAGCAGCGAGATGTGATCGAGGTCAAATATGGCGCGGCAGAGCCCGCAGCGCCGTGACCGCGACTGGAATTGGGCGACAAGGCATGGTTGGCAGAACGAGTGTCCGCACCTCAGCTTGCTGTCGACGCTCGCCTCGCGGCAGATCGGGCAGATCGGCAAGGCTGGGCTGAGCGGCGTAGCATGGTCGGCATCATGACAGTCGGCCTCTGGTGGCTCCTCCCATGCTTTTTCTACTTCTGCATTGTAGCTGTGGAGAGCAATGCTTCGCTCAAGCGAGTCGAGCAGATCGTCGACATCGTTGTCGGCAAGAAAGCAGACGAGGACGGGGATGAGGGACTTGACCAGCCGTTCCGGCGGCACTGCCGAGATGGGCGACATGAGCACAATGCGGAGGAGGGTGTCTGCTCTGCGTGCGACAGGGTTTCCCGAGTACTGCGAGAGAATGGTGAGACATGGTGTGAGGATGTCTTTAGAGTTCATGTCCGTCGCCGCGTCGTGGAGGCGTAGAGGAGTGACGGGCGACGAATGGAAGGTTGAGCTCACAGGGTGACCGCGCTTTACACAGGTACAATGCAGAGCTCATCGCGGACAAGCCAGCGCAGAAATCGGGCGGCGAGATCGGTGCGAAGCGCACCGCGAACGGCGGGCGCGTTGTTGGTGTTGCGGAGAGGATCGGCAAGGGTGGTGCTGACGAGGCGGGCGGCCTGGGCCTCTCCGATTGGGCCGGAGCGGCGCATGGCAAGTGCGACGCCTTCGATGAGCTCGAGGTCCCAGAGGTAGAGGAGCGGGGCGAGTCGGAGCTTGCTTGCCTTGGCGCGGATGACGTCAAAGACATCGTCGTTCTTGACAGCCGGCGCAAACTGTGCAAGGACGACCGCGACGTCGGGCTTGCCGATGGCCAGTGCTGATTCGTACATCCATTTGGCGGCGACCGGGTGGAGAAAGCTGAAGCTGTCGCTGGTGAGGTTGCAGAAGAAGGCAGTCTCCTCGGCAAGACCACGAAGGTAGGCGTGGAGGACGTCTGGCGAGCCTGCAGACTCCAGGTAGCGGATCTCGGCCTCCAGGTAGTGCCACAGTGGGACGAGCGGCGCCGCGCCCAATGCGCCCGAGGCGGTGAGGCGCTCGACGCGGTGCTGGATCATGCGGGCACAGCGGCCACCGCCCCAGACCGACGAACTCGAGATAAGACCGCTCATGGCCTTGCGCCACCGGGTAAACGAGCCCGGACTGAGGCCGAGGCCGAGCTCGATGGTGGCAGAGTTGATACAGCGCTCGGCGTCACAAGCGCCGGTAGCGAGCATGATGCCGGCGAGGACGTAAAAGGCACGATCGGGAAGCATGCCGATGCAGAGGCCAGGCGCTTCCGGCAGCGCCACGTCTAGATGCTCAAGTTTGCGAGCGGCGTGGCCCAGGGCGTCGAGACGGCGGCCGAGACGACCGGCGTCCCACTTGACCGCCTTGTCCATCCATGGCGTGGCGCCAACAACGTCAAAGACGGCTGCGAGGCAGGCGGCAAAGGCGCGGATGGGGCCGGCCTGGTGCATGGCCTCGGGCGCGGCACCAGCGTCAGCCAGGTGCTCGGCGAGCCAGGCGGAGCCACCGTCACCGACGGCGTCGCAGGCAGCTTCCAGGACATCGCGCGGCAAAGTGGGCCAGATGGTGGCGAGGAGGGCGAGCCACGACTCACCGGTCGGCCCGCGGCGGGCACGCTTGTTGGGAGCCTGCGACTCGGAGGCGTCGAGCGCAAACTTGCGCTTGCGGCGGTTCGAGGCTGATGCTGTGGTAGCGATCTGAGTCCGAGCCGCAGCCAGCGCGTCAGCGCACTGCTTCAGCTTGTCGTCCATGCCCATGTCGGCGGGCGCGCCGGCGTCAGCCTCGGCGTAGAGCACCGCTAGCGCGTCGCTGAGCGGCGACGCCAGGCGGTGGGCAGTAGCCAACGGCGCGGTCCCGCCGTGAATACGACGGTAGATCCACTCGTGTGAAGCGAGCACGTTTGCGATTGAGGCGGCGACGTTGGGCTTGGCGTCGATGCCGATGACAGCGCCTGCCGCGAGCGAGTGCCGATAGCAAGCCGGCAGCGCCGGGGCAAGAGTGTCGCGGGCAAGAATCTGCGAGAGGAGCGCGACGTTGGCGTCGGTCGAGGCGCTGAACACGAGTGAGGCAATGGCGTTAAAGCTGGCGATCGGGGTGGCGGTAGCGGCAGCAACCGTCGGTGGCGACCGCGGCGGAGCCTTGCCGGCCACAATGGCGCACATACCCGCGGCAGCGGCCACAATCTGCTCCGGCCCACCGGCGCTTACCCCGCTCGCGCGAGCCACGTCGGGCACCTTCGACTGGACGTAGTCACCATCGTACAGCGCAAGCTGAGCGAGACCGGTGCGGAGATCCGAAGCCAGCGGCGCGGTCAACCACGTCGGCTTGTCCTCTAGCGCTTTGACTAGAATGGCCACAGCTGCGCGCTGAGCTTCACCCTTGGACATCTTGGAGGCGCCGAGGACAATGATGGGCTGGACGCCGGCAGCAAGGCTGCCGATGAGCCAGCGTGCCAGAATGCACTGGCCGAGCGGCTCGACACACGCAGTGCCGGAGAGCATGTCAGCAAGAGGCGCGGTGCGGACGGTGTTGACATCTGCAATGAGGTTGTCAAGATCAGTGACAGACTCGAGTCGCGGGCGCGCGCCGGCACCGCCGGCAAGGCGAGAATACGCAGAGGCAACCAGGCGCATGATGGGCTCCTGCAGTGCGAGGGGAACGACGTCGACCAAATGCTGCAGCACCGAAGCAGGAGCGCTGGGCTCGGGCGCAGTAGCGAGGACCGCGCGGAGCGCAAGGGCCATGATAGCCGCCCACCGCGAGGCGTGTCGCGAGTCCGGGCCGAGGAGCTCGGCGACGCAAGCGAGGATGTCCGCGACCGACGGCGAGGGCTTGACGTCGACACCAGGGTCAACAAGAGCCGCAAGGTGAGCCTCAAGCTCAGTTGGCTTCCACAGGTATGTCATCCATGGAACAGTAGACGTTGTGGAGATGGCAATGCGGGCAGAAGGAAGGGGGAGACCCACGGGTGCGCCACCGTCGACCGGAGCAGGTGAAGCAGGACGACCGCTGGAAGCGGCACCAGCAGAAGCGGAAGCCGGAGGGGGCGGAGGGGGAGGAGTAGGGGACGAAGACGGTGGGCCATTACTTCCTATGGTGTGGCGTACGCGGTTGCGGACGCGCCCGAACATGGTAAGGTGGGAGGGGTGGGTGAGTGGGTGAGTGGGTGGGTGGGTGGGCGGGCGGGCGGAGGCATGCGGTCGTCGCCTCGTCCCATGTACTCCGAGCTCTGGCCAGACCTTGATGGATACAGCCACAATTGCAACTGGCTCAAGGAGGGCAACAAGCTTGGCTAGGGACGCAATATCATGGCGACGATGCAGCAAGAAGAAACGCCGTGGAGCCAACATGGCCATCAAGCGGTCAGCGTCAAAGCAGCCATCGGTGACCAGCCGCTCGCAAGATGGGCGAGATGTTGAACGTTCATCGTCCTCTCACGATGGCAAGCAGCGGCGTGGCCATGGTCAGCACCGCCGCTATGACAACCACTCTGTTACCAACCACAAACAGAACCGTCATCAGGGCGGTCGAGCTGGTATCTGCCGTCAGCGACACGCTCCACAGCAGCTGCATGGTCACAATCACCATCAACGCCGCACCCACCTCCAGCTGCAGCGACGAGCTGGTGCGATACGGACGGACATGACCTGTAACCTTCCGCAAACACAGAGCCGCGCTGGAGGATCGATGTGAAGATGGCCACGCCCACCCGCCGCACCAGCACTACGCCTTTGTTCCACCACGCTCGGTCTACAAAGCCGGCAAAGAGGAAGGCATACGCCGAGCGCGCCGCGTCGCCGGCAGTCACCGTTAGCCGTATCCGCATCGCCACGGCAGCAACCACGCTGGCCACAGCGCAACATGCGAGGAAATATCAAGCCGCCAAGACAGCCCGCCGAGCGAACGTTGGCGACTTGGACGGCGTGGGGCAATTCCGGGTCACCGAACCACACCTCTCCCCCCCCCCCCCCCCCCCAACCCCCGGAGTAGCTATGGACACGACCACGGCCAAGCGTACTGCTGCCTGTGCCGCCACCAGTCTTTTCCTCGTCAATCCTATTCTTTACTTTACAGGATTCACCACAGGTGGCATTGCCGCTGGGTCGCTTGCTTCGGCTTGGCAGGCTTCGATGGGCAATGTTGCCGCAGGCTCGGTTTTTTCGTCGTTGCAGTCGGCAGCCGCGCTTGGCGTCGGATGGACGGCCGCGGCCGCTGGAGGCGGTATCGCTGGCGCAACTGCTGTAGTTAATTGGATGCCCTCTGGGGCTGGTGAGGCGGTCACCTCGTTGGCGTCAACCGTCGTGGCTGTCTTGCCCTCTGCATCGGCTGTCGCCGAGTCTGTCGTCGGGGTGGCATCGACCGCCACCGGATTCATCTGGACGTTCATGACGCCTATCTGATAGCGCCATGGCTGCTGCTGATGAGGGCGCTGAGAGTATTGAAACCACCAGGCGACGCTTACACCATCACGCACAACGACGTCATTGACGACGTGGCGGGCCGCAAGCTCCTCCTTGATCACATTCTGCTCTCGCCGTCGGTGGCACCGAACGCAATCTCGGGCGGCATCTTTCACGAGCTGTTCTCGTTCTTTGGTAAAAAAACAGAAAGTGCGATCGCGGCCGTCGTTCGAGGTTGCCGCCGAGCCGCGGACACTCCTCAACCGGGTGCTCTCGGACCATCGTCCCGTATGGTGCGACCTCGACGTGGCCGGCCTGCTCACAACCAGTGAGCGGCGGCGCGGTGGGCAGTACGTGCCGCTTCCGGCGAGGTCGATCTACATCGACACCGGCAACGGGCTCTCGACCCGGCTGTGGGTGGCGCCACGGAGCAGCTCGCCCAGTGAGGCAAGTAGCGAGCGCAGCGCGTGCTGGGTTTGGCGAATCACTCATCGCGGACGCGGCCGCGTCGAGCCCGGCGGCGGGACCGTCGTGCAAATGGATGGCTCTCACGCACAAGCAGCTCGGCCAGCAGCAGCGAGGGTAG
>NW_013657624.1:0-55953 GCF_000142905.1 Thecamonas trahens ATCC 50062
CCCCCTCCCCCCGCACCCACTCCACTCCACCCCCAGCCCCCACCCCCCACCCACCACCACCCCATGCCCAACCGCTGCATGCTCTCGGGCCAGATGATTGTGGTTGTGGTCCTCGTCTGTGTCTCGCTCGCCTCGGTCATCACCTACACCCTCACCTCGTCCTCGGCCGTCGGCTACCTGAGTCAGAGCAGCAGCCCGTTCCACAGCCCGTCGCTGCAGCAGAGACAAGGCGGCGGCGAGCTCGGTGGGGCGCTTGTGGCGGCAACAGAGGCGGCAGCAGCAGCAGCAGCATCAGCGAGACACTGTACCCCGCCGGCCTCCTCAGTGGCAGCGCCTCCGGCCTTTGACGCCCTTTATCCGCCGGTCAACGTGTCGGCAGTGACGAGCGTGGTGGCCGATTTGGCCCGATGGGCGTCGTCACTGGCCAAGCCCGACTGGCGGACTGATGACGTCCTCATTGTCCTTCCCGACCCGAGTGAGCCGACCGACTGGTCGATTGTCGACTCGTTGCCGGTCCCGTCTGGGCGTCCGCCGTTTGCCTCACTCGCCGAGTTTGACGAGTGGAAGATGAAGGCGTCCGGGAGCGTGACCGAGGACATGCTCACGCCGCTGCCGACGGTCCGCTCGCAGTGGGGCCGCCAGCTCGGCAATGAGTACATGGGCAATACCAAGATGGGCATGGCCTCGTTCGTGGTCGACGGCATCACCATCATCATCAAGCGCAGCGACCGGCCTCAGCCTGTTCTCCACACCGACAAGATCGAGCCCATCATGCGGCTTGTCAACGAGTGTGGCTTCCACAAGATTGTTGCCCAGCACTGGGTCGACAAGTGGCAGGGCGTACCGACCATGTTTGCCGTCGTCTCGCCGGGCGTCACTGTTGAGCTCGGCCGCGGCCGGCCGGCCAAAGTCTACCCGCCACACACTCGCACCATGTTTGCGAACATCCCCTCATGGCAGGTCCGCCTCATGGCTCTCTATGACATGCTCTTCAGCTATACCGACCGCCACTACGGCAACATCCTTGTCGACGAACAGTTCAACATCTATTCCATCGACGCGTTCCAGAACACCCTCGGCGACAACCCGCTCGCCGTCAACTCGATCCTCCTCCCGTTCACCTCCAAGTACGGCATCCACCGCCTCTCCTTTGAGTTTCTCTTCAAGAACATGCCCATGCCGACCTACGACGACCCGACCGTCACCCTCGACTACCGCTGCCACACTCCGGGCGGCCGTATTGGTGTCGTCTTTCCTCCGCCTCTCCGCTCGTGCATGGCCGACCTCGCGTCGGCCGATCCGCCCGACCTCGTCGCTCGCTACGGCTTTCCCAAGCTCGCCGCCGCTGAGACACTTGTTGACAACGCGCGCTCGCTCCTCATCCACGGATTTGAGGCTACGGCTTTTGCTGCTGCCAACCGCTCGCTCCACTCGAACCCCAAAGAGGCTTTGCAGCCGTGGCTCTCGCCGTCGCAACCGTGCTGCCTTCTCATCGGCAACGTGTGCCAGGCAGTCGACTCGCGGCCCCCGGCGAGTGGTCGACGGTTGGCCGACGCTGAGCGCCGCCACAACCGCAGTTGTCACTTGCACGCTGCCTTGTTTACGGCCCGGCGTCGTCGACCCACTGCTGGCCAATCCAGTAGTCGCCGTCAAAGACGTCGAGGAAGGCGTCGACAACGGCGGCGTCGGTGATGCCGAGCGTAAAGTCGCGGTTGGCCTGAATCCACGTTCCGTGGCTCGAGTTGTACGGCACGAGCGTCTCGCCCGAGTACTGTGGCCAGTCGGACGGTGACCAGTTGCCCGACGACATCCACGCCGTGGTATTGTCAACGACCCAGTACTTTTGGTGCGAGAACGAGTACAGATGCCGGCGGGTGGTCTGCACTCGGGCCCCGCGCTTGGTGAGGAAGCGGTAGCACCCGCGCGCAAGCTCGTAGTCGTCGTACGCAAAGATGGCGTCAGAGACAAGCAGATACAGCTCGGTCTCGTCGCGCTCGACAAAGTCGCCAAGCCACTCGCACAGGTCGTAGTCGGTCACCTGGTAGATGTAGAGCACAAAGGTGTTGCGAGCGGCATCCAGTGCGGCCTTGAGCGTCTCGTACGTGTAGTCGGGCGACATGACAAGCTCGACGCGCGCCTCGTCGAGCGCCACTGTCTTAGTTGTCGCCACATACGAGCCGGGGAACGGCTCGGGCGGCGGGACAACGACTCGAAGCGCCGCTTTGGACCGGATGACCGCCAGCTCAGCCGGCGTGTACTCGTGGGCCGGCGAGAACTGAAGTGCGACATCCCAGTCGGCGTCAAATACATCGGCGGCAACATCAAGCACCTCGCGAACGCCCTCGCCCGAGAGCCGGATCCCGGCCTCGCGGTTCTTGCGGAACGAGGTCTCGGAAAAGTTGATTGAGGAGAACGCGGTTGCGGCGTCGGGTGTCCGGGCATCGACCGAGATGTACTTTGCATGCCAGAACGTAGTCGATGTGTAGTAACGGATCTCTGCGCCAGCGAGGTAGAGGAAGGTCAGCGGGTCGATGCGACCTGCGGCCGGCGGCGTGGCGCCAAAGTCGTTGGTGAGGATGCGGACCGACTTGCCAGCCGAGAGCGCGTTGACGAGTGCCGCAAAGATGGGGAACGTCTCGTTCATCCGTTGCTCCTCCACCGTGCATCCGCCGCCATATGTGCATCCAATCCACGAGGAGAAGCCCGGCGTGCCGACGTCAATGCTCTTGTCCGCGCTCTCCACCAGCTCGGTGAGGAACGAGGTCGAGTTGTCCGGCGAGAAGAAGACGGCGGCCTCGCCCGAGCCACGCTCCACAACTGCCGGCCGGAACTGAACATGGTACGACTTCTCCTGATGGTCCCACGCAGGGTCACTACTCTGCTTCATGCTCATTGCCATTGCCACGGCCGTGGCAAGGACCACAGCCGTCGCCAGCCAGCCTGCACGCTTCATATTTGCGAGTCACGTGTTAACAAGAGTATGCAAATGGTGGTGAATGGCGGCGAATGGCGACGAATGGCGAGCGCGGGCGGTTGCAAGGAATGGTGTTTGTTTATTGCTGCATCAATCGACGGCGCAGGAGGAGATACAGTGTGTGTGTGTGTGTGTATACATATCTGTGTGTCTGTGGCTAGTGCCTCAGACTGATCAATGGCGGGGTGCGTGAGTGGTGTGACGCAGTGTGTGGTTTGCGGTTGGTGACATCAATGAGCGCGGCTCATGCTGTGGTGTGTGGTGAGTGCGGATCTGGTGGTGGTGTGTTGGCAGTTTGCCAATCGTTTGTGGAGCGGGATTTTATACATCCAGGATCTCAACGCACCGTTGCCACTGCCTATCCCACGGCGGTGGCACTATGTTCTCAGTCCAGCCCCTGGTGCTGCGCGGGAGAACAGACGCGGGAGGGGGCTACCTAGACTTCCTTCGCGCGGTGCTGCGGCGCCAAGTGTGGGGGGGCTCCGTTTGCAGAAATGGCCGCACTCAGCCCAGGTTTGACCCAATCCGTTCGTATGTGGATCCACCGTGAGTAGGTCGCACTTCACGACATGGTATTGTTCCGTAATGGGCCAATTTAGAACACCCCAACCCCAGCCACGCTATTTTCTATGCCAATCAGCACAATGAAGCCTTCAAACGAACACCCCGACGCTGGCTACCATCGTGGCAGTCACTTGACTTGCCACATAACACCATGCACCTAGTCACCCTCCTTTGCCTGATATTTGCATGTGTTGTGGCAGTCGACACGACGGTCATTCGCTCCGCACTGGCTGTTGTTGACCAGACCATGCATCCTACCGGCGACAATGTGGTCGACCTTGCCACCGACTCGCTCTTCGTTCCAACCGTCTTGGTGGGAAACCTCGCCTCGTCCACCGGGCTCGTCCACATCATCCCCACAAGCCGCCTCATTATCCCAGGCCTCGTTCTCGCTTCGCCGGCCAATGTTTCCGGTGCAGACCTTGAGCTCTGCATCGTCCCACCCGCATCCGTGGCGCATCTTGGCGAAGTTCCGAGCGGGCCAAGGCCATCGTGTCGCCATCGTGACCAGATGGCCTGTCAAACGCTTTTTTGGACCCGGTCTCGAGAACCACCGTGACAGGTCTCGACTCCATGCTGTCCAGCCTCGCCTCCTTGCTTGTCACATCCCATCCACCGCCCATCGCACTCTGTCTCAGGAGTGAAATGAGTGGTGTAACCTTTGAGGCCCCATCTCCTTCTCCAACTGTACTCATCGACTACTATGAGGTCTGCCCACAGCTGCTGGTCAAGAACGCGCACGTTGCCAACTCGCCACTGACGGGAACGACCGCCGCGCCGGTCGATGCTACGCTCATCGTCACATGCGAGTCGGGCCGCATCCTCTCAACGTCCCATGCCGCCAGTGGAACCGTCACCTGCCAGATATCAGGGGCATACTCGCCCACGGTCGTGTGTATCGATGCGGCTGCACTACCCTCGACGGATCCCTGCCCGCCGCGCTCGTTCCGCGACACCTGCGGAGTCTGCTCCGGGCTGGGCACGGGCCACGTTGCCAACGCCGATCTTGACGCATGCGGTGTGTGTTTTGGCGAAAATGCCGCGCTGGACGATTGTGGCGTGTGCTTTGGCAACAACGCCGCGATGGACGAGTGCGGCGTGTGCTTTGGCGACGGGTCGCAGTGCGCCGGCTGCGACGGGGTGCCCAACTCGGGTGCACGTCCGGATGTTTGCGGACAATGCATGGGCAATGGGTCGTCATGCTTGGGATGTGATGGCATTGTCATCCCATCCGGGGGCGCCACCTTTGACAGCTGTGGCGTATGTGGTGGTTCCGCAGGCAGCACTGACTGCGCGACGCCGTGCGATGGTGACGCTGCCATCTACGACTGCGCAGGCACATGCGGAGGCGATGCCGTCATGAACGCATGTGGCGCATGTGTTGGCGGTGTCACTGGTCGCCCCGTTGACTATGGCCGCGACGACTGCGGCGTCTGTTGGGGCGGAAACCTCGCGAAGGACCGATGCGGCGTGTGTTGGGGCCGGGACACAGGCATCGATGCATGTGGCCAGTGTCACGGCGGTGGAGCCGGGCGCGATGCATGCGGCGTGTGCCACGGCGGTAACGCCACAATGGATGCGTGCGGGGTATGCGGTGGCGATGGTCTCTCGTGTATCGGCTGTGACCTTGTCCACTTTTCCGGCAAGGAAGTCGACGAGTGCGGCGTGTGCGACGGCGAGTCCGAATGCTCCGTTGCTTCGATGGTGGCTACCACATCGCACTCACGCAAACGTACCCTCCGCATTGTTGCTGTAGCAATTGGCAGCACCATGCTCTTGGCAATGGTCATAGTCATCGGCATCGCCGCATGCCTGCCTTCCATCAAGAGGCGCGGCCGGTCGTCCCGTGTTGACGTTGCAAGCCCGCACACGCTCGCAGATGCCGAGGCCGTCACATCAAGCCAGTCTGCTACATCATCAAGGCACGTCACAGAAGTCGTCGTTGGGAAAGAGACTACTATCGGGCTAGCTGTCGTCATGGTGGCCACGGTTGCCGACGATGAGCAAATGCGGGTGTCTCATTCCGCCGCAATGCGCGATGCCACCATACTCCACAACGTCGCTTTTCGCCATGTCCTGGCACAAACATCTGGGTGCGAGCTTGCTGCTGCGCAAACTACCTTTACCGCTGTATTTCCTCACAACGCCGTCGACGAGGCCATCGCCACCGCCGACAAGCTTCACACGACCATGCTCAAAGTTCCTTGGCCGCGGGAGATCAGCCACTTTGTCGGCCGCAGCAACGACTCGCTTGCTGTGGACTTTCCAGGTAGGTCAACCTTGGGCGCATCAGATCAGAGCACATCGCTTCCTCACGACGCGGCCCCAGCTCTTTGGAATGGCTTTCGACTGTGCATCGGGCTGCACATCGGGCACATCGACGCCATGCCCACTGCATACGACGGCGATCCCTCCTTCCCGGGCCCTGCCGCCGAATCTACTGCGACCATCGCCGCCCTTGCGCCACCAGGCACCACTGCTGCCTCGGAGTGCCTCTTGGCAGCTTCTACGTCCCACGACATCGTGGCAGTGCGCATCGCCAATGTCGATGACATAGAGAGGGCCTCATCGTCTACCTCGGTCTACAGTGTCGGCCACTGCGACTCACTCGCCGTCAACCGGCTTGTTGCAGCCGGTCTTGTGCCCCCATCTCCATCACCTGGCCGCTTGATCTTGTCGGCAGATCTGGAGTCACAGTTGTCGACCCCGAATGAGTTGTCGGAAACGACCACCATGTCGTTTGGCCCAATGGTCCCTACTGGGCCATCTGGGTCTCCGATGGCCGCACAGAAAATGCGCATCCCTTAACTCACCTGCGTGGGTTGCATGGCATCTCTCCTCTTGCTGGGCCTGGTACACAGTTCGCGCTGCATGCGTACCGCTCCATCGGCGAGCGTGGCACAATTGCATGCATCTTTCCATCCGGCCATTTTGATCGCAACGCCACGCTCACCGCTGCCCGCCGCCGCACAGCAATCCTGCCCCCTTACTTCCGATTCCCGCTACGGGCTCCGATGGCGTCGACAGAGTCGGCTCTTGAAGAGTGCTGGCCCAACGGCCTGACCCTCTGTGCCACCACATCTTGCCGATTGGCTCGGTGACTCGCGCGCACATGGGCAATCGTCACAAGCTCGCGTTCGAAAAATTAAAGCAAGACTTGGGCGGCCAGAAGATGCCTGTCGTCGTTGTCGAACATCGTCATCAACTGGTGGGTGGTGGGTTCACAGAGCGATCGCTCGGCCAGCAACCGAAGCTGGTGTTGCATTTGTTCGTTGGCTCGCGAGTGCGGATGCGGATGCGGCCCGACACTGACTCAACTCAGACACCCGCCGCTCAGGCACGCCACCCGCCCCGGGCCAACCGCATCAGACAACAACTCCACTGCAGATGGTGGTATCAATACCAACCGCCCTACTCACGCTATGGCTGCTCGTGCTGGTCCCTGCCGCGAGTCCAGCCACTCTCCGCGTCGCCGTCGCCACCTTGCCATCGGCCGACTTCGCCGCCGCCTGGACAGCTTCCCCACCCACACTTGTTCCTCGCGCATCGGAAGCCACCCTCACCAGCAATGCCTCGCTAATCCTCAACATCCGCTTTCCCCTCGCCATCCACTCGACAACAGGCCACATTGCTGCTGCTGCGTCTTCGTCGATCGTCTTGAACGGCATCGCCTTTCATGCCCCTCCTCCATGGCTGCTATCGCTCGTTCCGCTTCCGCTCCCCGCGCATCCGTCACTCTCGCTCCATCACTCGCAATGGCTTGCGCTGGCGACAGCTTCGCCAGCAAATGCCCCTTTTGCGCAAATGTTGGTCTCGGTTGCCAACAACACGCACGTAGCTGGTCAGCTCTCCGGCGAGGCGCTCGCTCACTGGATCGACGCCGCCTGGTCGACTGGCGTTCTTGGCGGAGAGTACCTGCCGATCCGCCTCAGCCTCCCAGACAACGCCACTGCAGACGACTATGCCATCGTCGACCTCTCCACTGGCGCATTGCTCATGATCCACTACTACGAAGTCTGCGAGCCCTTGTTCCTACCCAACGGCTTGCCACTCGCGTCTCCCGTCCCGGTCGGTGACGATGTGGCACTCGTATGCAACAATGGCTACGAGCTTGTCGGTGCCGGTAGTGACGGATTAGTGACGTGCACCGCCGACGGGACGTACCAGCCGCAAACGCCAGCATGTCGTCCTGTGCCTGATCCCCCTGACGCCGGGCCATGTCCTGGCCTGGCGATCCGTGACACCTGCGGCGTCTGCTCCGGTCCGGGCACCGCTCACATCGCCGACTCGGATCTCGACGCGTGCGGTGTGTGCTTTGGTGCTAATGCCGCGCTCGATGACTGTGGCGTGTGCTTTGGCAACAACGCTGCCAAGGACGCATGTGGTGTGTGCTTCGGCGACGGATCGCGATGTGCCGGCTGCGACGGGGTGCCACACTCGGGATTGCTCCCGGACGTGTGCGGGCTATGCGGTGGCGATGGGACGTCATGCCTTGGATGCAATGGCATCCCCATTCCATCTGGCGATGCTGTCTTTGACGGCTGTGGCGTGTGCGGTGGCCCAGGGACTGTCGGCTCTTGCGGCGCGACGTGCAACGCGTCGGCACCTCTCCACGTCAGCTACGACTGCGCAGGGGTCTGCGGTGGCTCGGCGTACATCGACTCGTGCGGCGCATGCGTGGGTGGGATTACTGGAAAACGTCCCGAGTACGCACGCGATGGCTGTGGTGTGTGCTGGGGCGGCAACTCGAGTCGCGATGCGTGCGGAGTATGTGGCGGTGGCGGCACGGACATCGACGACTGCGGCGTGTGCTTTGGCAACAACAGTGAGAAAGACGAGTGCGGCCGATGTTGGGGAAACAATGCGTTTCATGATCTGTGCGGCGTGTGCAACGGGAGCGCAACCACCTGCGCCGGCTGCGACTTTGTCATTGGCTCCAAGCTCCGCATCGACGACTGTGGTGTGTGCGGTGGGCAGGGTGATTGCCACTCTACCCGCATTCTCGGCATGCCCTCGATGGCGGTGGCGTTGACTACAGCTGTGATGCTCTTCTGTGTTTTGGCAATCATCGGCCTTGGCACCGCAGTCTTGCTTCTGGCGCGTCGGCGGCGTCGGGCAAAGGTAGCCGCAACGGCGGCGATCCGAAAAGCAGCCCTGGCCGAGGCTCCACACGGCGAGCTGATCTTGATGGTCACCCACGTTGTGTCTGCCTCGGATATCTGGGCCGCCATGCCGGCTGCCATGTACGAGGCCATGCTCCAGCACGACATCTGTCTCCGGCAGGTCATCTCCGAGTATGACGGGTACGAGATTGCGTCTGAGCATGACTCGTTTGTCGTCGCCTTTCCGGCATCCGAAGCCATTTCAGCCGTCCACGCCGCCATCGCCATCCACGATCGCATGGTCACCCTCGCATGGCCACGGGTTCTTCTCACCTCCGACCTCTGTCCAACCGTTGTGGCCCACACAGGCCTCAACGTCTCCCACGATGGCAGTTTATGCCACACCTGGCGCGGTCTTCGGCTCCGTATCGGCATCCACGCCTGCCTCCTCACTCGATCGTACTCGCCGGCGAGCCAGGGCATTGAGTACGCCGGTCCCGGTCTCGCACACACATCTGTCATCTCCCAGGCCGCGCCCGATGGCGCTGTCGTGGTCACCCGCGAGGTCCTCGCCTGCCTTCCGTCGACACTGCCGGCGCATCTCTCAATCGAGTGCGTCGACCGCGTCGTCTCGGCCAACGGCGACGTCTCCTTTGACATCTTTGCCGTTTCCGCCCAGGGCTCTGTCACTACGGCCCGCAAAACGACTGGCCCAGTCGCATCGAGTCATGCTCTTGCTCATAGCGAGAGTGGACAAGTAGGCGGGGTCTCGTCAGCGACGCCTGTCCATGTCTCGACCACGAGCCGGTCTAGACACCTTGTCCTGAACACCCGGCTCACCAGCACGAGTCAGAAGCAGAGCGCAGGCTCGGCCCCGCACGAAGCCTCGTCGACGTCGTTCCGCTCGGCATCGTCGGACGATACCGAGACCACTGTTCGCTCGCGATCGCGTCGGTCCTTAACTCCAGCCATGAGCAATCGGAGCCAACGCTCGACCCAGGCTCGCAAAGTCCGAAATGTAAGACCGAAGCGCTTGCCCCGATCGTCTTCGGCAGCTGGCTCGCTTGAGATGCATGTCACGGGGCCCTGCAAGGCACCTGGTGCTGGCTCTATCGAAATGCCATCTCCCAACGCCATGATCAACGAGCTACTAGCCGCAACGTTGGCCAACATGGCGCCCGAGTCCAGCAAGCATACCGCGCCGAAAGGCCCAAGAACGATTCTAAGTCGACGGAACGGGCATCCCTCTACGTCACAATCGCCGTCGCGGTCGCAGTCGCGGTCGCAGTCGCGGTCGCTGTCGGTCTCACTGGCGTCACGCGCATTAGAACAGCCGGCCTGGGTCAATTCTCGCCGACGCATCCGGTCGCTTTCGGTTTCCGAGACGCCACAGACACCTCACACACGCATGCTCTCGGCCTCGTGCAACGGCACATCCATCATCGTCGAAGACGCTCACGCGACAGCCTCCCAAGCCCGTGCCGGAGCAGCGCCTGTGGCCTTGGACGGCGACGCGAACCGGGCACGGTAGTGGCGGACATGATCGGCAAAGGGAATCCACGCTGCGCCGACTCGGAGCAGCGCCTTGTCGTTGATGACGCGGACATGATGAGCCTCGCCAAAGACAACATACTGGCCAGCACCACGCTTGAGCACATCAAGCGGGGGGCCGACGTCAGCCATGGCGCGATAAACCGCAACGTCAATCGGATTGCTCGCGCTGTATCCCCGGAACGGCAGGCCCGGCGGGAGCGGGTGGACCTTGCGCGGCCGGATCTCGCTTTGTTTGGCCGCTTCGGGCCTCGCCGCGGCCTGGCCCACAGTATAGTCTGCTGCAGGATCGGCCTCGGCCTCGCGCGGAATCTCGAGCTCTGATCTGGTGCTGGACGAGGCCACGTCCGGACTTGAGCTCGGGTCGGTACCCAAGGGCAGATCGGAGCTCGACGACGAAGCCGTGGCGTTCTCGCCATCACTGGCGCGAGCAGCAAGCCGGTGTGCCTCGGAGCGCGAGATACGAATTTTCTTGCGCATCCGCCGCCGCTTTCGCTTGCCGCCCCTGCTCCCTGCCTCGCCGGTGTCTCCTGCAATCAGCTGCGCAGGTTGAGGATCAGGAAAGGTGCTGGCAGCTTCTGCGACAGCACACGAGTCCAGGGACGATGACGACGGGTCTGCATGTGGGAGCGGGGTAGGAGGCTTCTCGGGCTGGAGGTGGATGCGTGAGATGTCCGGCTCGGATCGGGAGTGCGACCGTGACCGAGACCGAGACCGAGACCGAGAGTGTGACGATGAGCGAGAGCGCGAAGATCGCGATGAGCGAGTTGATCGCGAGTGCGACCGCGACGACGACGACCTGTGTTGTGCGCGCCATCGCCTTCTTGCCGCAGCATACCGCTCCTCCCTGGACAGCGGGCGCTCGTCCAGAACAGACATCGGCGTCAAGGCGCCTGGTCTAGGCCGATCTTGATTCGCGTCAGCACCAGTCTCCGAGTGAGGTGAGCTGCCGTTGGCGGGGGCAAGGCGGTGCTGATGCGGATGCCGATGATGATGCTCACTGCCACCAGGATCGCTGGCATGCGCTTGATGATGATCAACATCATGCGGACTGCGATCATGGGTAGGCAGGCCATAACAACCATGGCCTCTTGCATCAGCACCCGTGCTAGCATTGACAGCATCACTTCCATGGGCATGTCGGTGCTTCTGCCGCATACGCAAACGGGCAAGGGTCGAGCCGGCGCGGACGGACCAGTTGTGCTGGTGGCGCGAGCTGGCAAAGAAGCAATGGATGAGGGCTGTGACAAGCAGTGTCAGCGCCACCAGTCCACATCCCAGGAGTATCAGTTCTGTCGTGTCCGTCATGGAGGCCTCGCCACCGAGAGGAGTGACAAGCTGGTACGTGAGGCCGCTGCTGCGAGTGGCGGGTGAGGGAGCGAGAGGTGCGGGAACGGACAACGGGCAAATTGGTGACTCCACGCCAACATGTTGTGTGACCGCATCGTCAGCACAGCGTCATTGTGGGGTGGGGATGAGTAAAGAGAGGTGATGGATGGACAAAGTACTCTGTTGTGATGCTCGCTACGCGGTGGCGGTGGCGGTGGCTGTTCTCCGGCAGATACTGCGTGGCCGTACACAGCGTGACAGGGAGGCCGACCTGCCGATCGCTGTGTCAGCCACAGCCAGCCGACCCACTGTCGTGGCATCGCCTCGTTGCCCACATGTGCTGCGATCGAATGTCAATGCGGGTGATGCGGTCGTGCGCGCGGCTGCGAGTCAGAGAGACAGGGGCGGTGGGCACTGCCACCCCACGCAACTACCATACACCACATGTCGGGCCAAGGGACAGCCATGCTTGCGGTGGCACAGGCGGTGCCATGGGAGACTGCGCTGATGACAACGGCTGTCTGTGGAGCGCTGTTGGTTCTCGGCGAGCGCGTCGACTCGCAGCTTGCCAGGTGGGCTTTCAAGCCGGTCGCCTCGCTTGGCTTTATCGCTGCCGCACTCGCTGCCCACACCTCTGTCTTTGGTGCATATCATGATTTATGGGATGTGTTCGAGGCTGATGATCCTGCTTCGGCCATTGTCATTGGTCTGCTTCTCTCCTGGTGGGGCGATGTCTTGCTCATTCCCTCCTCAGAGATTGTCTTCAAGTCGGGCATCCTCGCCTTTCTCCTCGGCCACCTCGCCTACTCGGTCGCTTTTCTTCGCATGGGTGTTGATGCCCGTGGCTGCGGCTTTGCCGTCCTGCCTGTCATTCCCTTTGCTTACATCGTTCTTTGCTGGTTGATGCCTGATGTACCGTCAGACATGGTTGCCCCGGTCATCGCCTACATCCTGGTCATCTGCTCCATGGTCGTCCTCTCGGTCGGCGCCTACGCTGCTGGTGCCGACGAGCTCTTCCCCATCGGTGCCATCGCATTTCTTTTCTCGGACCTCTTTGTCGCCCGCGAGCGCTTTGTCGCCCCAGGCTTTGTCAATCGTGCCATCGGCCTCCCGCTCTACTACGGCTCGCAGCTCATCCTAGCCGCCGCCATCTACCGCCTTGTCTAACAACTTGCCCAAAGCTCGATCCAGCACAGCCCGGCCCTACCCGGCCCAACTCGCCCCAGCACAGCACGATGTAGTCCACCCCCCTCCCTCCATCCCCCGTCCCCCTTTCCCCTCCCTTTCCCCTCCTCCCGATCAATCCCCCATCGCAAATGGTCATCCTTGTCGCCAAACCAGCGGCAAAGGCCAACCAAGTGCGACTCGGACGACGACCAACCACCGCCACGACAGCACTTGACCCACCCCACCCCACCCCACCCCACCCCTACCCATGGCCACCTTTGCACGAGACGGGACCGAGTACCCCATAGTCCTCGGCGAGACGTTCACCAAAGGCACCGACAAGGCGTCGGTCATCAAGTGTATGCCCCCTCCGCCCCTTCCCACCAGGACAGCGTGGCGCAGTAGACTCACTCCCTCCCCTCCCCACGCTTCCATACTCATGATGAATGGCTGTGATGACAGATGGTTTTGTTCCGCAATCGCTCGATCGCACGCGTCCGGCAGAATTGAGTGTGGATGGCAAGGCGGCTCGTCTAGTGGCGAAGAAGAAGGACTCGGAGGAGGAGGAGTACTCGTTTGTCGGGCCTGTCACCTCGTCGACATCGGCGGCAGACGTCGTCTTTTGGTTTGATGCAGACAATGAGAGATTCGTGGCCGAGCTCGTCGGCTCGTACATGCCCATGAAGCTCAAATCGTAATTGGCCTGCCATCCCCTCTCTCGTCATGCGTGTGGCGGTGCCCATCAGCCGCCCGCGAGCTTATCGCGGCTGGATCAACGCCGCCGAGGCGTAGTGCGGCGATTGGCTCCTCGTGGACTCGGCCCTATGATGGCATCGAGGCGGGCAGCAAGCGGGGCGGTCTCAGCGGCATAGTTGCGCGGACGGGAGTCAAGGGCACGGACCTGCTCCTGTGCAAACGCGAGGAGTGACGACGAGCCACGCCGCGTCGATGACGGCGACGGCATCCCCGACGTGCCGAGCGAGATGGAGCGGCTGCTGCTAGAGACTCCTCCCGCAGACGCCGAGGTGAGCGGGCGCGAGCTGGTCGACCGCGGTGTCGACGCCGCCGACGACGAGCCTGGCGACGGTGAGGCGCGGTGGACGGCGAGCGATGCCCGCCGGTCGGTAATGTCTAGCGAGACCATCGACCGCGAGCCGCCGAGCGACCGTCGCCGCGGCTCGCTATGCAGCGAGCGGCTCGAGATAAGCGAGTCTGTCGAGTCGCGCCTCGCCAACGGGCGCGGCTGGACACTTGCGGCGCGAGCTGTCGAGCGCGACCGCGACCGCGACGATGATCTGGACCGCGACCTCGAGTGCGACGAGTGATAGCCCGAGGCCGAGGCATGGCCATCGCTGGTCTCGCCGTCGGCGCCATAGTACGAGCGCGACTTGACGTTGATCGTCGCATCCGATGGTGGGAGCACCAAACACGCAAACTGAGCTGGCGACATGACAGCGGTAGATGATGATCTGGGCATGGCTCGGCCCGAACCACCCCTCGCTCTTGCTCCCGGGCGAGGTGAGAGGAGAGCAGCGACCGAGTCGGCCACCCGAGTCTCTGTGATGGAATCCAGCGATTCCGGCGGAGGTGATGGTGATCTCCTTGCTGAGAGAGATCTTGCCGCCGACGGCGACCGTGATCTCGAGCGAAGGCTCAATCGGCCTACGCCAAACGATGTATCTCCCCACTCCATCCTGATGCGCTCGCGGTAGCCAACGAGCCAACCGAGCAGCTGACCAAGTAACCGACCGAATCACCAACCAAGCAACCAGCCGACCGACACGAGCCAGCGATCCGGGTCGACGAGGTAGCCCACCCACCGCTCAACCGATCTGGTGATCGATACAAAGGAGTTAAAGATAGACGGGGAGGGGGATAGCCCTCACGAGAGAAAGAAGGAGGGGCGAGAGAGAGAGAGATAGATAGAGAAAGAGGGAGGGAGAGCTCGCGTTTGTGCGCAAGTCGTCTGAGAAACCGACAAAGACTTGCGGGTGAGCGAGCGGGTGGGGTGGGCGGGCCGGGCCGGCGGGCGGGCCGACGCAGACCGAGACCAAACCAACAACCGACAAACAGGTTCGGCCACACACACACGCCAACGCAGCCACAGACGCAGACGCAGACGCAGACGCAGACGCAGACGCAGACGCAGACGCAGACGCAGACGCAGCTACTCCGAGTGAGAACGAGGCGGGAAGGGGGGGGGAGGGAACTTTGGGGGAGGGGAGGGGGGGGGAGGGGGGAGGGGAGGGGGGGAGGTGGGGTGCTCGCTCACCCGTTTGCCTGCCTCGGCCCGTGGCAGGTGACCGACGGCCGCCGATGACTGGTGGCTGGCGGATCACGCCGCTCGGGTAAGCCATTCATGCCATTTTACCGCATGTGCTCGGGGAGATAGACGTCGAGTGCCTTGTTGACCGTCTCGTACGCCCAAAAGGCAATGGCTGATCCGAGCGGCGACTTGATGAGGTTGGCCTTGAGGCCGGAGAAGAGCGAGAGAACGCCGCGCCGTTTGCTGACCTTGACCAGGACGTCGGTAAGGCCTGTGTATTGCACGGGGCGGCCGCCGGTGCCCTGCATCTGGAGCTTACGGCGGGCAAGCTCGAGCGGAAAGGCGGCAGTGGTCGAGGCGATGCCTGCCACAGCGCCGATGCCGAGGCCAACCATGGGCCCGGCCTTGGACGCTTCGTCCGTCGCCACGTGCTCGTTGTAGGCGGCCTTGAGCGTGTCAAAGGTCCAGAACGAGGTGGCATAGTAGACCGTCGCCCACACGTTGGCCGGGCCGATGCCCTTGTATAGCGCCGCCACGCCTCGGCCCGCCCGATCTTGGTGAGCGCGTCAAACATGCCGTTGTAGAGGCCCGGCGTGGTGGTGATGCGACCGCGGGCCAAGTCCAGCGGGTAGATGGCCGACATGCATGTCGCGCCTGCCGCCATCGACGCGAGCGCGAGCTGCAGCGAGTTGGGTGACGAGCCGCCAAAGAGCTCCTTAAAAAAGTCCTTGGCCACAAAGGCGACTGCGCCTTGCGGCACAATGCGGATCATGTTCACCGTGTTGCCGCGCCAGTAGCCGGCAAGACCCTCGGCTCGGTAGATGGAGCGGAAGCAGTCCCACGTGCCCTTGTACTTTGTCGAGTCGACAATCATCTGCATCCGCAGCCGCTCCAGCGGCGCCACACAGAACCGTGAGAAGCCGAGCGCAAAGCCACCGTTGATCGCCGTGTACGCCTTGTTGCGCGACGCCGGGCCGGTCGCCGCGGCGCTCCGCCCGGAGCCCATCCCGGCAAACTCCTCGTGCGAGACCGTGAGCCACTGATCGGCGAGTGGCGTAAAGTCGAGGAAGCGGCCCGTCGGCGAGACAAGGACCATAAAGTCGCGAAACTCGTGCCACTCGATCTTGCCGTTGGGTGGGACCTTGGCGCCGACGCCCGACGGCTTGTCGATCTTGGCAATCATGGCCCGCACATCGTCCTCGGTCGGCTCGAGCCGGAGCACCTTGAGCGCCGCCCGCAGCTCATGCCGGTTGATCGAGCCCGAGCCCGACGCGTCCATGTCCTCAAACAAGTGCCTCATGTATCTCAGCCGGGCCATGGCATACGCCACAAACTCGTCCTCGGTCAGATACGCTCCAGCCTTTGGTCTCGCCGCGCGAAACACGTCATCCGCCCGATGTTCCGGAAGTCCCCATTCCTCAAGCTTCCGCCTCAGATCGCTGTTGCTCACTCGCCCCTCGCTTCCGGCGAGCTCTGCAAAGAGCGCTCGGACGCCAGTCTCATCGCCTGCCGTGCACTTTGTGCACGGATGCCCGCTCTGTCCGCAGAGCCAGCACGCATGCGGGCAGCTGACTGCCTTGTGCCTCTCTCCGCAGTTGTAGCAGCTCAGGGGCATGTCTCTTATGCCAGTGTCAGAGGAGTGTCCCACCGGCTTCCCGTCTCGTCGCCCTCTCCTCGCAGCCAATCGAGTTGGCCTCGGCTGGCCACGGCGGGTGCGGCGAGCGACCCACCGTGACGTCACCCCTGCCTCACAACTACAATATTTTGGTCGTCGTCACCTCCCACCCCCCACCCCCCCCCCCCCTTACTCCCCAATCAGCTGCCGGGTCACGGTCCATGTTTCTCGGCATGACGCGCGCGAGCGTAGACGGTGGCGCGCGAAGCAAAGACAATGTAGCAGGCGAGAGCGCCGAGATGAGCCAAGGCGCAGATCCAAAAGACGGTGGTGACTGGCATGTGCTTGACCTTGATGAGCACGATGAGGACAAAGGCGTTGAGCGGAATGCGGAAGAGGTTCATCATGGTCGACCGGGTTGCTTCTGGAATGTGCGCCGAGCGCAGCGTACCATACGTGGGAAAGAACATGCCGCACGCCACCTCAAAGCCACAAAACGCGAGGTAGACCAGCGGCTTGGCGTCAAAGAATGCAGGGACGGAGAGCATGCTCCCAATGGCGGCGCCATGCAGGAGAAGCGGGAGCGGGAGCGTCGATGCGTCAACCACGTTGAACAGCGCCGAGCCAATCATGATGCACACCATGTAAACGGCAAAGATGACCCCGTACGGCAGAACGTCGCGGGTCTCTTCGGTGGCCAGCGCCGGCGACCACATGAACACAAAGGTGTACATGCCGCCCTCAAAGAGGGCCTGGGCGAGGCCGAGACACACCAGATGTGGCGCGGCAGCGAGGACGCCCACCGCCCGCCGCAGCGACTCGCTCACCTCGATGGTAGCGTCGCCGTAGTTCTCGTTCCACGTCCGGCTCACAATGCCGGCAAGCACCGCCAGCGGAACGAGCGCGAGCACAAACGGCGCCACGTAGCCAAAGGTCGATGCGGCCGCCATTGCCACCAGTCCGGCGGCGACCGCCACAAGCCCATTGCCTGTGGTGGCTCGCGAAAAGGTCTGGCTCAGCAGTGCCGGAGGATATCCGCGCGCGTTGTGCTCGCACACCATCCAAGCCTCAAAGACCGAGAACAGCAGCGATGTGGCCACGCCCGACAGGATGCGGCCGATCATAAGAACCGAGAACGACGCCGAGACCTTGGTCAGACCGGCGACTGCGTAGCACGCTGCAAACACCAGTGCCATCTTCTTCCTCCCTAGCGAGTCTGCCAGGGCCCCCGCCACCGTTCCTGCCACCATCGACGCCCCGAACCCTCCGATGAACAGCAGCGCAATGTCACCTGTCAGCGGCCATCACCATAAGTCCTCCCACACACACACACACACACACACACACACACACACACACGCACATGCACATGCACACGCATGTGCGCGCAAGCCCAGCCCAACCCCAACCCCAACCCCAACCCCAACCCCAACCCCAACCCCAACCCCAACCCCAACCCCAACCCCAACCACCACCACCACCGCCATCACGACCCCCATCCCCACCCACGTGACCTACCCTTGGAGAAGCCATACGACTCGTACAGGACATACACATACGGACCCTTGAGCCAATCCACAAACATGGCCAACAGATATACAACAAGATAGTTGCGCTGAAAGGCAGCAAAGCCAGCAGGCACCTCGACCTCAGCCATGCCATTCCCCTTGTCCTTGCCCATCCCTATCCCCGTCGCCATCCCCGTCCCAGTCCCCGTCCCCGTCCCGGTCTCCTCTGCCTCGTCCGCTATGCTGCTGCCCGTGACTCCCTCCTTCCGCCCAGACCACTGCAGCCCGCCCCACACACCGCTGGCAACCACAAACGAGCCCCAATATAGCCCACCCATGAAGTAGCCCCTCGCCCACACGCTGCGACGAGTGCTGTTCACTGGCAGGCTCACGCCTGTGACACGGCCGCCAACGAGCTGGCCTTGTCACTGCGAACAGGCCACCCAAGCACATCACCCCACCTCACCTTGCTTTCTATGCAGCGCATGACGCATCGCCAGCTACGTTTGTTTCAACGTTCAACAGCAGGCAACAACTTGGCAGGATCCACATATTCGCCGTGATTGGCTACAAATTGGCCGTCGTTGACATGTAGGGACGTAAAAAACGTCGGATGAGTGCTGGACACTCCTCCGGGACCCCAACCGGGCACCGTCTCACTCACCTAACTCCCAACCAGCACATCGGCACCGCCAGCACACCACCTCCCCCAACATCTACGGTCGCCGCGCTATGCTTCTTGATGCCCTTCCTCCGCCAAACTACCGCTCTGTCCGCCGTGTGCCGCGCCATCGGCATCTGCGGGACCGCCACCACCGTTTTGTTCCTCCGGTCGCCGTCACCTCTTTGGCCGAGCTCCTCGTCGTGATCACCTTTTTCGTCACAGCCTTGCCACGCCGCACCACAGCCGCCACGCCCACCACTATCACCGGCAGCATCACAAGCGATGCCTTTGTCGCTCAACAGAATGCTGCAACAGGCGCCATGGGCCACTCGCCCAATCACATCAACCTTTATGCTTCTGGCGAGGAAGTTGCCGCACTCAATTTTCTCCTCTCTGCACCCGTCACCTCCTCGACCGGCGCCATCCACATCACCCACGCCGACCTGGCATTCAACGAGCTCGAGGGATCGTCTGCAATCTCCATTGCACTCGCCTACTATACCCTCTCGACATCGATCAAACCTTTTGACTTTTCTGTCGCCTATTGGCAGGCCAACTACCGCCTCGACTCGACCCCGCATTCGACCCCATACATCGTCTCGTCCGTAAGCCCTGCCCCGGTCGCTCCGCTCACCATCGCCTCATCGGCCATCGTAGACTTGCTTCACTCGGCCTGGACAGACAACGCCTTTTCTGTAGGTCGTCTTCTCCTTCGGCTCGCTGCTGTCGACACCTCCCAGTGCTCTGGCAACAGCTGCCGCCTGGACATGCGCGATCCCGATCCATCGCTCTCCTTCATCTACTACGAGGTATGCCCCTCGTTTACCCTTTTCAATGGTTCTGTCGCCCCCCATCACCTGACAGGCGGTTCCTTTGCCCCGGTTGGTGGTCATCTCGCCCTCTCCTGCCCGCCTCACCTCACCCTCTACGCTGCAAACACGGCCGGCAACATCACCTGCTCCTCGGACGGATCCTACTCTCCGCCCAACCCGTACTGCGGCCCGCCGCCAAGCCCTCCGCCTCCTCCATTTCCGCCACCGTCGTTCCCACCGCCGCCTTTCACACAGCCGCCATCGCCGCCATCGCCGCCACCGCCATTCCCGCCGCCGCCGCCCTGCGCCCCGCCGGCCTCTCTCGACTCATGCGGCGTTTGCTCCGGCCCGGGCACCGGCCACGTCGCCGACTCGGATCGCGATGTTTGCGGTATTTGCTTCGGCGACAACGCCGCGCTCGATGATTGTGGCGTTTGCTTTGGCGGCGATGCTGCCAAAGACGGCTGTGGCATGTGCTACGGGAACAACGCGAGCTGTGCCGGATGTGATGGCATCCCGTACTCGGGCACGACCCCAGACATCTGCGGAGTGTGCGGCGGCGATGGCTTGGCCTGCTCTGGCTGCAACTTTATTCCAATCCCGCTGGGCGGCGTTTGGTTCGACGGATGCGGCGTGTGTGGCGGGCCGTCAGGCATCTCGGCGTGCGCGACGTCATGCCTGGCCAACGGGACTGCCGTCTACGACTGCTTTGGCGTTTGCAACGGCACCGCATACATCGACGACTGTGGCATGTGCGTCGAGGGCTCGACGCCGAACATGCCGAATGCGTTCAAGGACAGCTGTGGCGATTGCTTTGGCGGCGATCGTGCTCGCGACGTGTGCGGCGAGTGTCACGGCAACAACGCGCGTCGTGACGCCTGCGGCATCTGTGACGGCGGCGATGTGCATGTCGACAGCTGCGGTGTGTGCTTTGGAAGCAACCGCGACAGTGATCTATGCGGCGTGTGCGGAGGCAACGGCACCAGCTGCGTGGGATGTGACTCTGTCGCCAACTCGAACAAGGTATTCGACGCGTGCGGCGTGTGCGGCGGGTCCGATGACTGCGCAGCTCACGCCTCCTCAAACGGCACGCCCATGCTCTTCCTCATCCTCGCTGGTCTCGGCTCGCTTCTCCTCCTTGCAAGCCTCGTCCTAGGTCTCGTCCTTTTGCCTACTGCCGCCGCCGCTCTCGCCGCATCGGCATTCTCACCTCAAAGCAGGACGCCGCGCTCGCCGCCGCGCCGGCCGGAACCGTCGTCATCCTCATCACCGACGTCGGCAGCTCGACCCGGCTATGGGAGGATCTCCACGACGTGATGGAAGGCGTCATGCTCATCCACGACGCCATCATTCGCCCACTGCTCGATGATGCCGGTGGCTATATTGTGCGGACCGAGGGCGACTCGTTTGTTGTCGCCTTTGCTGCCGTCGACGCAAGCCGCGCGCTCCGCGCCGCCGTCGCCATCCAGGACCGACTCACCCGCGCCGACTGGCCCAAAGCGCTGCTCAAGCACCCAGCGTGTCCCACCCAAGCTGCGCCTCCGTCTCCAGACTCATTAGAATCTAATGCTCATGTCTGGCGCGGCCTCCGCGTTCGCATCGGCATCCATGCATGTGCCCCCCGTCGCGCCTTTGATGATCGTACCCACCGCATCGCCTACACCGGTGCGTGCATGGCCCACGCCGATACCATCACCTGTGCCGCCAGTGCCGGCCAGATCGTTGTCTCACATGCCGCCATCGCTCTTCTTCCGACTCGTGTTCTTCGCGGCATTGTCTTTACTCCCTTTGGCGCTGTGTCTGTCGCCGATGACTCGGCCGTCTTTGACATCTGCAACGTCTCGTCGCCGTCGTCGGTCACCTACCTTCGGACATTCACCCGCCCAATCCAGTCGACGGCACCACCCCACACGGCACCGGCATGACGCGATCGTCATCGATCGGTGATTTTTCCACGCCGGGTACAGACTATGCTGCTGTCCCCTTGCTCTCGCTGCAGTGTGTCATTTCACAAACGAGAACGCCATCGGTCTCATCCGCCTCGTCGTCATCCTCTTCAGCTTCACACTCGCCGCGCAATCGGTTCGTCCCCACGCCGGAAGAGCTGTCGTCAATGCGCGATCTCTCGCTCTCAGCCGCTCTCTCCTGCTCCAACATCCACTCGCACTCGTCGTTCTCAGACGCGGATGACGCCGACGTAACCCTTGCGCCCGCAGCGTCGCTGGCCAGCCTTGGCCCACCGGTCCCGCGCCGACATCGTCGCCGCTCGCAGCGGGCAAAGTCGGTGACAGACCACAACGAGTCCCCATCAGCAGCAGCTGGTCTGCCGGACAGCAACTCTGACCTCTCAGCCGCAGACTTGGTCAAGATGTTGCCGCCCGGCCGGGTGTCGCCGCCCAAGCCCGGCGCCAAGCCCGATCCGCCGCGCCGAAAGCGCGCTATCACCTTGGGCGACTCTTACCCCGCCCGCCCACGCCTCGCCTGCCACCTTGGCTACTCGACCGAAGCACTGACATCTATCCTCTGCTCGGTGTCGAGCTCCGACTCGCCAGATCTGAGCGGAGATGACCGCTCGCCGCCGCGCGCCGCTGTCAGGCGCTCGTCGCGCATCATGCACGCCCTCAAAGCCGCGTCGGGTTCGTCGACGCCAGGGCCACTGCCCTCGGGCCAGTCGACATCGTCACGGAACTTGAAAGCCCGTGCCCGCCGTCGACTCCGTGTCCGCCGCGTTCTCAAGCACTCGGCATCGACCATGCTTCACCCGCTCGACATCATAGTCGAGCGCGACGACAGCGATAGTGGATGCAGCCCGGCCGTGGCTACCCGCCACTCGCCGGGCCGCCGCATCCGCACCCTCAAGCGATTCCGCTCCGAAGACATCACCCCTCGTCGGATGCCGGCCCAGCAGCGTTCGCGCCGCGTGCGTCGGCTCGAGTCGACACTCAACACCTCGCACTCGGACTCACTCACACAGGTATCGCTTTCGCCGACCTCGCCCACCGTCCCAGAAAGGTAAAGGTAGCGTTCATTTGGGGGGCGTGAGGTGGACCGAGGTGTCGTCGCTCGAAGACCAGGAGAGCTCGTCGACAACCACCTGCCCGGTGAGGCACCGATACTTGGAGGCCAACCCCCGCTTGGAGTGCGCCACGCTCGCCGACTGCCGCGCGACCATGACCCGTGATCGCCCGGTCTCCAGCCGCCTAGCCCGGGCCGCAATACTCCGTGGCCCTGACGTGGCTGGGGATTCCAGCGCTGTCGTTGACTGCAGCATCCGCGGACCCGGCTCGGGCGACTTGCTGCTCGCCGCCGACCGCGATGCGCCATTGGAGTGACAGATCGGGGTCAAATCGGTCGACGCAGACGGCTGCAGCCGTCGGACCTTGCGCACCGACGACGTCGCCGAGCTTTCAAACTCAACCGACGAAAATCGCGACATGGCCCGATTCCGTTTCGACGATGCTCTTCGTGCCGGTTGCTCCGAGTTCCGCCGTGGCCCGTGAAGGTGTGCCAAGCTCTTGATGCGGCTCTTGACCAGTGACGCAGCGCTCGGTGTCGATCGCGAGCGTGTCCGCACATGAGTTCCAGTCTTGGTCACAAGTTAACCTTGCCATGGTTGCTGTGGTCGCTGCAATCGCTGCTGCCTCCTGCGCTGCTGCTTCCAGGTGCAGGCGCGCCAAAGCCACTCCGGCCCGAGGTCGGCGTCTGGCTCCTCGGCGACAGCAGCGTTGCAGATGCGCGCGACGGCGAGCACGAGAGGAGATTGCGTCGCGAGCCAGCTCTCGAGCCCGATGGCGACCGTGATTGCGGTCTTGATCCGAGGCCCCGTGGTGTCTGTCTCCGAGGAGACGCCATTGCCGACGCTGGAACCGACACCGACGCCGAGCATGAGCCAGACGGCGATGCAAACCGATGCTCGGGTGTCGGCGAGAGTGAGGTCTGCGGCCGCTTCCGAACCCGCGTGCGAGTCCTAGGTCGCCGCAGCGAGGCAGTTGATGCATCGTGCGAGAGTGAGGCCGGCGTCGACGTCAGCGTCGCCGCCGCATTCCGCTCGCCAGCAGTGAGGACAATCGTCGCAGCGTCTTTGCCGCTCTTCGCCTCGTCCTCGAGAGGCGGTAGCCGTGCAAAGACCCGCTCGGCAAGGACAGACCCTTCCGCCGTGACGGTGTGGATGTCAAAAACTGTGCTACACGACGACGCAATCCGGCCCACATGGTGGATCATGACACTCTTGGGCACGCTGGAGCCCAGAAGCGACAGCATCTCGGACGAGAGCACAACTTGCCCAGCCTCGCCGGCCGACGTCACCGCGTCCGCGTGCGACATGCTCGCGCCACCATACGCCGCGCGCAGCGACCGCTCGTCAAACGTTCGCATCGGCGTACATGCGTGGAGTCCGACTCGCACGCGGAGCCCGCGCCAAACGTATTGCAGGCCTCCGGTGACTGCCGAGTGGCTCCGGAGTACCGATCCACACAGCTGGTGGTTGAGCAACTCGCGAGGCCAGTCCAGCTGGACGAGTCGGTCCTGGATGGCAACTGCAGCCTCGAGCGCTACGCACGCGGCCGACGCCGGAAAGACAACGACAAATGAGTCGCCTTCTGTTCGCACAAAGTACGCTCCGGCGTCCATGAGAATCTGGCGGACTGCCGCGTCATGGACGTCGGTCGCTGCCTCCATTGCATCCGGCACGTCCTCCCACAGCCTGGTCGAGTTCCCCACATCCGTGATGAGCACAACCACGAGGCCGCCAGGTGCCGCTGCCAGCGCAGCGTCGCGCTTCTCGACAAGGATGCCGACCCTCCGCCGCCGCCGCCGTCGCCAAGAGATGATGGCAATGGCCAGGGCCAGAAAGACCGAGAGTAGGCACGTCGTGCCGCCGAGCACCACAAGGCTCGAGATCGAGCCGGTCCCGCCCGACTCGCGTACGGCGCAGTCGCCGAACCCGCCGCACACGCCACACGCGTCGAATACCTTGTTCGAGTTGGCGACAGAGTCACATCCCACGCAGCTGGTGCCGTTGCCGCTGCACACGCCGCATACATCCTTGCTGCGGTCAGAACCAAAGCACACACCGCAGCTGTCGACATGCACATCGCCGCCGTCACAGATGCCGCAGGCGTCACGACGCGCGTTGTTGCCGTGACACTCGCCGCACACGTCGCGAGCACGATCGCCGCCAAAGCAATCGCCACAGCTGTCCTTGAACGCATTCGGCATGTTTGGCGTCGAGCCCTCGACGCACATGCCACAGTCGTCGATGTATGCGGTGCCGTTGCAAACGCCAAAGCAGTCGTAGACGGCAGTCCCGTTGGCCAGGCACGACGTCGCGCACGCCGAGATGCCTGACGGCCCGCCACACACGCCGCATCCGTCGAACCAAACGCCGCCCAGCGGGATTGGAATAAAGTTGCAGCCAGAGCACCCGGACGCGTCGCCGCCGCACTCGCCGCACACATCGGGCACTTTGCCCGAGTTGGGTACGCCGTCACAGCCTGCGCAGCTCGCGTTGTTGCCGTAGCACACCCCGCAAGCATCCATAGCGGCGTTGCTGCCAAAGCAAACGCCACAATCATCGAGCGCGGCATTGGCACCGAAGCAAATACCGCAGACATCGCGATCCGAGTCAGCGACGTGGCCGGTGCCCGGGCCGGAGCAAACGCCGCAAGAGTCGAGAGAGGCCGGCGGGGCGCAGGGCGGCGGCGGTGGCGGGGATGGCGGTGGTGGCGGGGATGGCGGCGGCGGCGAGAAAGGCGGCGGCGGTGACGGCGGCGGTGGCGGCGGGCTCGGCGGTGGTGGCGGGCTCGGCGGTGGCGGCGGGCTCGGCGGTGGCGGCGGGCTCGGCGGTGGCGGCGGGCTCGGCGGTGGCGGTGGGCTCGGCGGTGGTGGCGGGCTCGGCGGTGGCGGCGGGCTCGGCGGTGGCGGCGGGCTCGGCGGTGGCGGTGGGCTCGGCGGTGGTGGCGGTGGCGGACTTGGTGGCGGAGCGCAATAGGGTGAGGCCGGCGAGTACGCGCCAGTCGAGGTACACACAACATCATTGGATGCCGACGCGCCGTAGAGGGTTAGTCCTGAGCCACACGACAGCGCAAGCGCGTCCCCGATGGGCGCAAACGGCCCGCCAGTGGTGGAGTCGTCTGTCACCGTCCCGCTCGGCAGCGAGAGGATGCCACAGACACGATAATACTTGACCGTCAACGTTGGGGACGGGCTCCGCAGCTCGATTCTACAGTCTCCTGATGTGCATCCGCTTGTCCGTGAGGCACGGATGACCAGCGAGTCATCGACATAGCCGCCGTTGTCGAACGCGTCCTGTAGCAGGGCGCTGACCGCAGCACCCGTCAGCGGAAAGGATGTACCACCAGTATCGCCGACATAAAAGGTATGAACCGTTGTCGAGTCTGTCATGGTGTCGAAAGAGTCATCTGCAGCCCATGGCAGCTCATCGTAGCGTGCGGCTCTCTCTGCCGGAGAGAGCGGAGCAAAGTATGTGACACCGATGGAGAAGGTATTGCTTGCGATGACCTCTTTGACGAGAAAAGATGAAGAGGCATCAATCCATACAGATCCTGTTGAAGAGGTAATAGGTGAAGAAGAGAAATCAAAGTTAATCGAGAGCACTCGCTCTGCACCCGTATCAAAGCGGACATGAGAAGGTGCTGCCGCCACAGTGCCATCAACTTTCATTGTGCCAACAAATTGGTCATCCTGCGGTACTCCCGTTGCCGTGAAAACTGTTCCGCCCTTCACCCCACCGACCATCACGCCCACCATGAGGTACCAAAGCCCTATCCATGTCAATTGTATCAATGTCTTCTTGCGCAACAACATGCTACACGACATGCCTCTTTCCTGCTTGTACTGCTTCCCTCCCCTACCTTGCTCCTTGCTCTGTTCGCTCCAGACAAGGGAAGGAAAGTGGTGCAACGCAGCAAGCCGTGGTGTGATGACTTGACCGCCCATTGTTTTTGGCCCGTTCCGTACCCGTTCCACTTGGCCGCTCGTTTTCCGGCTCCTTGACCCGTGTGCAAAAGAAGGAGGAAGGGGGAGGGGGGGAGGGAGGGGGAGGAGGGAGGGGGGGGGGGGGGGGGGGGTGATGTGCATATGTGCATGGACACGCTTGGGTAGGGTCTTGATAGAGTGTGTGATGATGTGTTGATCTGGGTGATAGGATGTGGTCGCCCGGCGGCGTGCGGAGTGCGGAAGGGTGCGGGTCGCAGGCACGGACAACCAGCAACGATTCGTGCAAACGATGGGCGCCGATGAGTGGCGACGATTAAACCCCGATGAGTGACAACGATTAAACCCAACAACAGTCACCCACAATTATCGTCAACCTTCAACGGCAACGACAAACCAACGATAAACCCAACGATAAACGAACGTTCTCCTTCATGGTTCACTCCTCCCCCCCCCCCCCCCCCTCCCCCAACACCACACACATACACATACGCATACAGAAAATCCCATGGAACACATACCAGCCACAGTCCTCGGCTCGCTGGCGGTCAACCAACGCGTGGCTCAGGTGCTGACCTCGACGCGGGAGTCTGTCACGGCTGCCTACGAGCAGAACCTTGCGGCTGCTGATGCTCTCCTGAGCGAGGGCATAGCCATGCTCCACTCGGCCCACGAGGCGACGCGTGCACGCCTCAATGCGACAAGATTCTCGCTTGATGCGCCGCTGGCTGGAGAGCTGGAGAAGGTGACGGCCGTCATCACCGCCCAGTCACGTCTCGCCGCACATCTCCGCGGCCTCCATCACCGCTCTGGTGCCCTCCGTGACGGAAACGGACTCGCTCAAGACGATAATGCGCTTGCCTCCATCCGCTTTGGCCTGCCTCGTCACCACCTTCGGTCCTCGGGCAAGCGCCATCGCCGTCGTGAGCGAAAGCCGCGCAAGGAATCGGGGCGATGGCGGGACGAGCGATCGCGGCGATGGAGCGATGACTCGGGCTACTCGTCCGACTCGGACGGCTCGGATGGCTCGAACAGGTCATTCACCAAAGGCTTGGAAGCGCGCCCGACGCAATCCACCGCAGGAGTTGAGACAGCAGAGTCCATGGCGGCATTCCTCGCCCGCTATGCCTCACTCTCAAAGACCATGGCCGCCGCTGCTGACGGCCACGGCCTGGACAAGCTGGTCAAGGCGCTGCGCCGGGCCGTGGTGAGCACTGTTGTGGACAATCCGCCCCAGGTGCCAAACTCCGACCGCGGTGATGGCTGGCGAAAGCCGCCACAGCGCTTTGGCTCGCGCATCTCCTCGCAGTCGCTTGCCGGTCTGCTCGGCCTCTCGGGCGCCGACCTGCAGCGGGCCATCTCGTTTACCCTTGACGCCGACGACGCTGGCGACAAGAATGGCGGCGACAACAGCGACAACGCCTCCGATGGCGCTGATGCTGTCGGTGACCTCGATCCGCCCCCAATGAGGTACCCAACCAAGCTCGCCCGGCTCTCCATCACCTCCGCTGATGGTACGCTATCCCCGCCACCGCCCACCCGCTCACCCATCCATGTCGACAAGGCCCGCCGCCTTGCGCGCATAAGCTCGTCCGGTGGTGGTGGCATAGTCGAGTCAGCATCCATCCAAGACCTAGCTGACACACTCCCGCTTCCGCCTGCACTCGCAGCCACGCTCCAGTCCGGCATGATGGTTGTGTCGCAAGACTTGGCACCGCTCCGCCCCTCAACCTCAGACGGCAAGTTTGACCTCTCCCACGGCGGCCCGAGCCCCGAGTATGCCGGTCCAGTGGCAGTCTCGCTCCCATCGTCACCGACTCGCTCCTCCATCCCGGTCTCGCACGCATCCGCCACCCCACGGTCGGTGCTCTCCAGTGCGCTGAGCTCCGGCGCACCAACCCGGGCTACCTCGCGCGATGCTACCCGTCCGAGTGCCGCCCGTTCGTCGCGTCTGACCCGGCCGGCGCAGAGTCCAAACCCCGACAACACGCAAGACACCCGCACGGTGCTCCTCTCGCGCATGCGTGATCCGCGCTCGTCGTCTGTTGACGCCATCCGTGCCCGCCACGCAGACTCGGACCCGCTTCAGCGCTACGCCCAGTGGGCCGATGGCATCGAGCGCGGACGAACCCAAAAGCAGATGGAGAAGACCAAGCAGCTTCTCGCCAAGCTCGCCGGCTCCGATCGTGCGCTCGTCTCCGGCCCCTCAGACCCCGAGCCTTCTGACCCGGTTCCGCGCCCGCGCTCCACCTCGGCCGCACTCACGGCTGCCCCGCGCGCGTGTGCCGGCCTCGCCAGTCTACCCGAGGACCCCGAGGTTGAGGGCCAGCTTGCCTCGCTCGAGCGCCTTGCGCTACGCTACATCCGCCTCGAGAAACGATACAAGGAGACATTGTTTGCCAACGAAGTCCTCCGCGCGCAAAAGGAGCATCCACCGTCGCTCTTTGCTGCATCGGGCCAGGCCTCGCCGTTTGCTGAGCTCGCCGCAGCTGTCGCCCAGTCGCGCGCCGCCAGCGGCCCGGCCTTTGCCTCGCACGGATCGGGCTCGGCGGCGGCAGACTCGATCACGAGTGACGGTAGTGGCGCCCGCGGCAGCGACAACACCTCGGCCGCACCCAACGAGTGCACCTCACTCGGCTCGCACACCTCGCCCCGCTCCATCCATGGCCCGCCATCCGCCTCCGAATCGCCGATCTCAGTCACCTCGGACGAGACCGACCACCAGTCAAAGTGAGCGTAGCCCGCTCAGCCTCGCGTTCGCTAGCATCATCTTTGCTTGCAAGGCTACCACAAATCAAACTCACCGTCGGGTCGCAGCGATAAGCTTCGCCGCCGTCCGCTAGACTCGGCAGCCTCGGTTGCAGCCGCCACTGCAGCAATCGCCCGCTGAACGCCTGGCGACTCGAGCGGCGAGTGCTGCGAAGTCGACAACGATCGCCGTCGACTGTTCGACGAATGCGACTGCCCACTTCTGACTCCAGAGCCCGAGCGAAGACGGTTGTACGAGCGGCGGGAACGCGACCGCGACATTGATTGTGACTCGTCCGTTTGCGAATGCGAGCTGGGCGACATAGGGATCGACGGCAGACCGGCCGATGTACGCTTCGAGGCCGACATCGCTCTCTGTCGCGACTCTGTGTGCCGGCCAGATGGGCGGCCCAGGTCAGATCCCAGCTGCGGCAAATCATGAGAGCCCAGCGATGACGACCGCCGACGGCGCCGCGTCTGCTTTGCAGCAATGGTGTCGACAACCGACGCAAAGTTGATCACGTCTGGCTCGGCCCGCGTTGATGATCTACGGTGTCCCCGCGCTGGGCCTGTCGAGCCCGAGACAAGCGAGATTTCGGCCGGAGTCAACTCGATTGTGTGTCCCGATCGGCTGTTGGCATTCGACACAAACGAGTCACGCACTGACGACCGCGTGATGCCACCAAGAAACTGTGTCGACTGCTCGTCCTCCTTGGACGAGATGCTCATCAATGCAGAGGCACTCGCATCTCTCTCGCCAAACCGCCGCTCCGAGACCACGTGGCCAAACGCGACCAGCGAGTACGCATCCGGCATTTGTGCGCCGTGCGCTCTCCGCTGACTACGCACTGACCCAGCCATCGGCGAAATCGCCATGTGGGACGGCATGGGCGAGGGAAACATCTCCAGCGTAGAGATCGAAACACCCACCGAGCCTGCATCGCACATGTGTGCAAGCGTCGAGGCCAACCCAAGTCCAGAGCCCGAGTACATGACTGAGCCATCTGGAAACGTCTCACGCTCGAGGAGGCAGGCATGGAGAGCAACGCACACTCGAAGCCCGCGCCAGATGTACATCAGCCGCCCAAATGGTGCGTTCCAGATCGGCCGCCCGATCTTCGACCGACAACGCCGATGCGTCAAAATCTCCTTGGGCCACTCGGCCTCGACCAGTCGATCGTGGATCGTCATGGCCGCAGTTGCCGCAGCCACCGCCTGGTCAGCGGGAAACACAGCCGTAATCATCCCACCTGATGTCGTCACAACGTACCCGCGGTACTCCTTGACAACAGCCCGGACAACCTTGCGGTAGATCTGACAGCTCGTGTTGAGTGCTGCCGGAATCTCGGCCCGTAGCAGCTCTGCGCCCTTGACCATGGTTGTAAAGACTATAACCACACCGTCGGGCGGTGAGATCGCCTCACCGTCGCTGCCGGTCTCTGCCTGTTCCGAGTCGATGGGCGACACAGCATGAGAGCCGCGAGTGGTGAAGAAGAACAGCGCAGCAATGAGGCCGATTGCAGAGCAGAGGAAGCAGAGCGCGAGAGAGACCGTCACCGCAATGGTGGTTCCGAGCGACGACGATGATGAGCCCGACTTGATGCATGAACTCGTTCCGCCACACACGCCACACGAGTCGACCCTCGCCGACGAGCCGACCACCCAGTCGCAGCCTGCACAGCTCGTCGAGTTGCCGCCGCACACGCCACACACATCCATCGTCTTGTTGCCACCCCAGCAGCGCCCACAGCCATCGCGGGCTCTATCGCCTCCGTGGCACACCCCGCACGAGTCCAGTGCTGCGTTGGTGCCAAAGCAGACCCCACACGTGTCCTTGGCCGCGTTCCCGCCCCAGCACATTTCGCAGTCGTCGCGGGCAAACGATTCGGTCCGACCAGTACTTCCGCCCACGCACGCGCCGCATCCATCCATGTATGCAGATCCGCCGCACTCGCCGGCACAATCGTACACACCGCTCCCGTCCGGGCTGCACCCTGTCGCGCACTCGCCAATCCCCGAGCTCCCGCCGCACACGCCGCAGCCATCGTAGTGGGCGCCGCCAAGCGGGATTGGAATTCCGTCACATCCGAGACACGAACTTGCATCACCGCCACACACTCCGCACACATCCGACCGCGTGCCTGAGCCAGCCACACCGTCACATCCGGTGCACTGCTCTCCGCCGCCAAAGCACACGCCGCACACATCTTTGTCGCGATTCTCGCCAAAGCAAACACCACACTCGTCGAGATCGTTGTTCTTCCCAAAACACACCCCGCATCCATCCACATCAGCATTCGCCACATGGCCTGTCCCAGGTCCAGAGCAAATGCCGCATGCATCGAGAAAGGCCGGCGGATCGCACTCAGCGCTCGGCAAGTTCTGCCTGCTCGCTGATTGCCCGCTCCGGATGGCGATCTCGTCTGGCGACGGACTCACGCTCACCATCTGCACCTCACTGCGCTGGCTGCACTCGTTAGCAAAGAGTGCAAGCAGCTCATCTCCGGTAACAACTGTTCGCAACATCTGGCCGCCATCGCCAACTCGCTCGACCACCAGAGGTAGGCGAGCAAAGGTGAGTGGCCTTTGTGAAGGCGGGCGAACATGACTGTCATGACGAGCTAAATTGGCTCCAACTATTGGTCCGAAGACTACGTTTGCAGTCGCTGACCGCATCAGCAACCTGTCCGGACCAGGCTGCAGCACCTTGTCACGAGGTACGCAGAAGATCGAGAGCTCAACAGAGCGTGGTGGTGGTGTGTAGCTCGTCATCCACGGCTTCGTCGTGTTCGCATACGTCAGGACAAGGCTATTCATGTCGTTGACAGCTTGCGGGTGAGTTGTAGTCATTCGGGCCAATGATGCCGCTCTGCTGGTGAACCGACCAGCCGAGGAGGAAGAACAGATGAGGAGGAAGACAAGGACGGCCACGCTTGCTCGATGTACCGCCATCCCCAAATCGTGTACCATTGCTCCTTGCGAGCGAACAACGGTGGCAGGCTTGAAACAACGCTTCAGCGCGTTGCCCGTATGCCGCACCCTGGTCAAGTATTATCCGGTGTGTGGAAGAATCGAGTTGAGCCGCACGCGAGACGAAACTCGTAACAGTCGTTCAGCAGCGCAAGTGGTCAGCGGGGGGGTAGAGTGGGGGCACGTGCATGGGGAAGAAAAATATTGTTTCATCATCGTGGGTGTAGGCTTGGGTACGGCGACGACAGCTCCGACGCCGAGACCTCGGGATCAGTTGGGGCGCGTGGTGGTGGCGTGTTGGTGATGGTGGCGCCGACGGACGAGAAAGCGCCAAAGGCGGGTCGGCTAAAACGAGAGTTGGGCCGGCCGAGGCCAAAGTCGCGGAGGGCGAGGACCGAGCCGTGGGCCGCCACCGAGTACAGCTCGGCTGGCGGTGAGAGCGACGAGTTGAGCGAGCCGTGCGAGCCCATGGATGAAGCCCGGGTGATGGGCAAGAGCGATGAGATGCAGTCGAGATACAACGGCGACGGCACCGGCGACGGGAGGAGCGAGACCACCTCCGCCGACGCCACGACCTGGCCTGGTCGGATGGCCTCGGCCGTCGCCTCGGCAACCTCGAGCACCTCGTCAATCGACGGGACGAGCAGCCGCTCGACGTCCAGACGGTCAGGTAGCACGTTGGTGTCGACTGCAACCCGAATCCGGAGGCCACGCCAGACATAGCCGACAGCGTCATGCGTCAACCGCGGGTCGCCGCGAGTCATCTCCACCGGAACCGCCGCCGCCGCAGTGTGGCCCAACAGCGCCTCGGGCCACGGTAGCGAGATGAGCTCGTTCTGCAGTGCGACGGCGGCGACGACCGCGTCCAGCGCGGCATCGCGCGGAAACGCGCCGGCAAACGTGTGTGCCCGCCATTCGACGCCGTAGCCGCGATGGACTTGTACAATGCGCGAGGCTGCTGCCATGAACAGCCGCCATGCCGCATCCATCGGCCCAGGGGCGTCGGCCCAGAGGATGTCGGCGTCGTCGACAATGACCAAAAGTACCACAACTGGTCCGCTGGCTGCTGGCGGTAGCGTCGTCAACTCGGTCTGGGCCCGTCGCGGCGAGTGAAGCGTGTGTTTGGACGACGCTATCCGCCGCAAGCCCGGGCGCCGGCGCTTAAGCATCTTCCGCGCCAGAACCACGCAGACGGTAACAGCGAGGACGAGAACGACGCAGCCCGAGATAGAGAGCGAGACCGAAAGCGCAACCGCTGTGAAATCTGAAGAGGACGACGAGTCCAGCTCTCCCTCACCTGCTGCCTGCGCCGACAAGCACGTTTCGTTCTTCCCGCCGCACACCCCGCACGCGTCGAGATACGTCGGCGGTGTGCACGGGGGCGGTGGTGGGGTCGGCGGCGCTGGGGGCAGTGGCGGCGGTGGGGGCAGTGGCGGCGGTGGTGCCGGTGGACTTGGGAATCCTGAAGGTGTGGTTGATGGCGGCGACGGTGGCGGTGACGGCGGTGGTGGCGGTGGTGGCGGCGAGAGTGGCGGTGGTGATGGCGGCGGCGACGACGGCGGCGGCGGTGGCGGCGATGGGGGCGGCGGTGACGGCGGTGGTGGCGATGGGGGCGGCGATGGGGGCGGTGGCGGCGGCGGCGATGGCGGCGGTGAATACTGAGTCTCACAAAACACCCCAGAAGGAGAATAGCTGCCATCGGCGTTGCAGCGGACGCGACCGCCAGGCTCGGCCCCGACAATGGCGCTGTTAGGTGCGGTGCATTCGAGCTCGACAGTCTTGTTGTACGACGCGGACTTGCTGCCAACAATAGTCACGCCGGTCACAGGCGTGTACTTGGGGCATCCGCGATCCAGGTCGAGGACGAGCGTCATTGGCGAGCTGAGCCCAATGGTGGCATGCTCAGGCGTCGTCATGGCGTCGGATGCCAACTGGTCATCATCATCGTCGTCAAAATGCCACGGGTGGGCGCGACCGTAGCCCACATTGCAGCCACGGAAAACAAGCATGAGGTAACGCCCGTCGATGGGTGAGCCAGGCGCGTTGCCCTCGGCCCAGGCGGCGTCCATCAGAGCGCGCCAGCTGTCACCGCCAAGGAGTGTGGGTGAGCTCGAGCCTGGTACGGTGATCACCGCAGACTCGCGCATGACGGCATAGACCGAGCTCGAGTCAGGCCAGGTGCTGCCAGACGTAAACGCCTTGTTCTTTCGCGATGGGCTGGTAATGGTGAGCGAGACGTTGATGCAGACCTCGGCTGCATCAAAGGGATATACTCTCTCGATCAGCACGCCCGAGAGCTCGGTAAAATGCGCCGAAAAAGGCGCAGTCAAGCCCTCAGACGAGGCAGGATCAACTTCCTTGGGCAAGTGAAAACTGGCCACAATGCCCTCGCCGGCACCGATCTCAGCGCCAAAGCGCTCGATAATCGGATCGCCTGGCAGCCGAAGAACGCCGTACCCCGAGCTATCGTGCTGAACAGCCTGGTGGATGCGCGCCGACTCTAAGTTGCGGGTAGAGACCAGCCTCTGCGAGTCTGGATCTGGGTCGCCATAGTTGAAGGCCGGCCGTGGACTCGATGGCGCGCCAGCGAGAACGACAGCGGCGAGACTCACAGCCAGCACGATGCACACCTGCAAGCTGTGCGAGCGAGAGGAATGAGATAGTTGCATGACCCGAGGCATGGTGGTCGCCCTGGTAATCGCCTTGGTAATCGCTTTGGGTATCGCCTTGGTGATCGTCCGGGCGTTAATGCGCCCGAGACCAATGCACAGCGGTTCAAGACCAACTATTCGCTCAGCTTCCGCAACGATTCGAGGTCCCTTGACCACGACAGACGAACGAGCACGGCTTGATCACCACAGAAGCGAAATCGATCGAGCACCAGAACACGTGTGTGTGTGGGTGTGTAGGAATATATACGAGGAGACGGAGGGGGGGGGGGGGGGGGGGCTTCCCCTCGCGACTATTGCGTCGCCTTGATCGTACAAGTCGCCCCGGGCTTCTGCGCCGCTGCACGCGTCGTGGCAGTCAAGATTGCAAATTGTTGCAACTGTTCAGCGTATAATTTGTGGCCGCGTGAATGACCGATGACTCTATCACAATAGCAGGGGAAGGCGGCAGGGGGGGGGGGGGGAATAGGTGAAGCGCGCGTGGGTGGGTGGGGATGGAGGGAGAGGGAAGGCGAGGGAGAGGTAAGAGTGCTGGCCCGTGGTGGTGGAGTGGTGGTGGAGTGGTGGTGAGAGAGATATGCCAAGGCCCGTTTGGCGTTGGAAGGGTGGCTGAGGGACTTGAGTCTGGTGGTGGAGCAGGGGCTGGCGACGTGCGGGAGATAGCTGCGGATTCCTTCCGGCGAACAACAACCTGCCCCCCACGAGAAGGAGCGCGCGTGGGTGGGTGGGGATGGAGGGAGAGGGAAGGCGAGGGAGAGGTAAGAGTGCTGGCCCGTGGTGGTGGAGTGGTGGTGGAGTGGTGGTGAGAGAGATATGCCAAGGCCTGTTTGGCGTTGGAAGGGTGGCTGAGGGACTTGAGTCTCGTGGTGGAGCAGGGGCTGGCGACGTGCGGGAGATGGCGAACAACAACCTGCCCCCCCACGAGAAGGAACAAAAAAAAGTTGCACGACACCCTCCTCACCCGCACATCAAGCTGACAACTCGCACATGCGACTTGCTCTTCACCTGATCGCCTCGGTCCGGCTTGGGCCAAGTCTCTCTCTCTCTCGCTTTGCACTGTGGCTCTTCTCACCATACAGCCAACTCTGGGCGATTCACCCTCGGCCACCACGTGCATACCGCATACACACATACACACACACACACACACACGCGCGCACACACAACAGCCACATCTCCATACAATGTCGGCCTTTGTCCGCGCTGCATTGCGGACAGCTCGGTCATTGTCTCGCTCACGGTCTCGCTCACGGTCACCCAGTCCGCGGTCATCGCACTCGGCGTCACACTCATCATCACCACCACCGTCATCATCATCATCGACATCATCATCAGTAGTGTCTTCATCTCCGGGACAAAATCGGGACGAAACGGTACCTGTATCGAGTGCCTCTGCTCATGGGCTGCCGCAAGACAACCAACGCCGACGTGTTCATCGCCGTCATCAGAGTCGTCGTCGCCATGGACAAAATCATCATCAGAGCCAAGCGCCGCAGACCAGGTGCAGCAACAATGGCGACGAGTCGGACGATGAGTGGGTCGTCATCGAGTCGGACGGGGCAGAGTCTGGCTCGGGGATGGCGAGGAACGAGCCATCGCTTCTGCCCGCCACCGATGTCGCAGCGTCAAGGTCATTCGAGCTGATCGAGACCGACGAGGCGGCCACGATGGCATATGGCTTCAGAGTTACGGTCACCTCCGACGATGAGTACACTGCGGGTGCGCGACGCGAGGCGGCAGCGGCAGCGGCCTGGGACAAGCTTGGATCGGCCGCGCTCCGTCGCTCGCGCGCCGTTGAGGATGTGGTGCTCGCATGGGGCATTCCGCCGCATGCTCGCCCGACCGCGTGGCCAGTCTTCTCCTCGGCCGAGGCACTGCAATTGGTATACACCGAGGTGTATGCCAAGCTGGCTAGCGCAGATGGCGATGCCTGGGTCGGCGCCACCGCCGGCTCGGCCGACGTCGCCCGCATCGACGGCGACCGCGCGCAAATTGAGCTCGATCTCCGCCGCACATTCCCTACCAACGAGTTCTTTGCCTCGCAGGCTGGACTGGACTCGCTGCGGACCATCCTAGTCGCCTTTGCCCGCTGGTCGCCCATCGGCTACTGCCAGTCGCTCAACTACGTCGCCGGCCTCCTCCGTGTCGTTCTCGGCTCGGACGAGCTCGCCTTCTGGTCGCTCGTCCACTTTGTCGAGGACGAGCTCCTTGGCTACTACACCGAGGGCATGTCGCTGTTCAAGGCCGACTCGGCCCTCATTGGCGAGCTCCTGGCTGAGCTCGAGCCGGAAGCCTCTGCCGTCATCGACGCTCTCGGCTTTGACCTCTCCATTGTCACTGCGCCCTGGCTCCTCTGTCTCTACGTCAACACCCTCCCGCTCGCCCATGTTCTTCACGTGTGGGACATGGTCATGTACAGCGGCGCGTCCTTCCTCATCCGCGTCGCGCTCGCGCTCCTCTCCGCCCATGCTCCACTCATCACCGCCGCCAGTGACGACTTTGAGGCCGTCTACCTCGCCCTTACCCAGCTCCCGCTCCTCCCGCCGCCGCACGCCCTTGTCGCCGCCGCCGCAACCATCGATCTCGGCCCCGAGTTTTCCACCCGCCAGCGCGAGAAGCTCGCTCCCGGAGAGCTCCCGCAGCTCTGCAAAGCCATTGCTGCGCACCGCGCTCACTTTGCTCTGTGACTCCTCTTTGGTTCTCAATTTACAGCTGCTGCGGCGACTGCATCGACCGCGCAAGCAGGACCAGCGGCTCTGTCGAGACCGCCCGGCTCCGCGGCGCGCGCCGCTTCTCCGGCGACCGCAGGTTGGCCGTCGCCGAGCACAGCGCCGCCGTCATCGCGTTCAGCTGCCGCAGCTGCGCCGAAAGGTTTTCGGCTCCTCCCGGACTTCCCGCCGTCGCCTTGCCTGCCACATGGGCCATCGCCACTGGCGACGGCGACGGCGATGGCGACGGCGACGGCGACGGCGACGGCACCGCGTTCTCGTCACCCGACTGACTCGGCGACTCGGCGCCCTCGATCTGCTCCGCCAGCACTCGCGTCCGCTCCGCCAGCAGCTGCAGCGTCTGTGAGAGAGACGAGTTTGGCGAGGTAAACTCGTGCGACTCGTTGTGGACCGGCGTGCCAGCCGAAGCCGGAGTCGCAGGTGTCGCAGGTGTCGAAGCACGCGACTCGGCCTTGGCCGCCGCCGGCGGTGTCGACGACGCCATCGCCGTCAACGACATCAGGTTCTGCAGCTGGAGCGCAAGCAGCGACTCATTGACATCGTCCTCGCCGTCGTCGCCGTCGTCGTCCGCGGCAGCAGCAGTGAGCTCAACCTCGGGCTGCGCCTCGGGCTGCGGCTCAGGCTGTTGTTCGGGCGCCACCGCCTTGTGCACCTTCTCCATCTCGCGGACAAGGCCGGGATGGTCCGGAGCGAGCGAGAGGCCACGGCCAAGAACGGCGGCGGCAGCGTCAAAATCGCCGGCCGAAACATGCAGCTTGCCGAGCGCAAGGTATGCCTTGACATACTCGGGGTTGATGTCAAGCGCCTTGCGCAGGTCCGCTGCCGCCAGCTCAGCGTCGCCCATGTGCATGTAGCACGCACCACGGTTGGCGTACAGCGCGTGGTCGAGCGGGAACCCGTTTCCGGCCGCCAGCGCCGCCACCAGGCGCAGCGCCGAGTTGTACACCGACATGGCGTCGACGTACGCGCCCTCGGCAAAGAGCGACGAGCCATCGGCCTTCAGCTCGTCCTTCTCCTCCACAAACTTGGCGAGGAGCTCGTCAAAGGCATCCGATGCCCGCGGGAGCGCAAACAGCGCTGCCGCCGCAGCCTCGTACCGCGCCGTCTCCAGTAGGATCTCGGCCTTGGACGCCGTGCACACCTGCGCAGCCTGTGCCACTTCGGGCTGGCAAGCCTCACCGGCCTCGCCCGCGAGAGCCAACGCCGCGTCGAACGCGCTGAGCGCCGCGTCGTGGGCCCCTAGGATCGAATGCACCGTCCCGAGCTTGGTCTGCAGCCGGACACGGGTGGCAATCGGCGTGTCGGCCGCCGCCTCGGCCGCCGCTGCGTACGCCGCAGCAGCTGCCTCAAACTGCGAGTCGCGGATAGCGGCATTGCCGGCCTCCTCGGCCTCGGCCGTCGGCGAGATAGTCGGCGCCACCGGAGCCGCCGACGCCGTCGACGCCAGTGAGTCGTTGTGGAAGAGCGACGAGGCGTCGGCCGAGGCATCGACCGACGCATCGATATCCGCGCCGGCGCGGACCACCACGCTCAGCTTAATGGTCCGCCACCCGAGCTCCTCGGCAAGCTGGACTGCGTCGCGGAGTTCCGAGTCTGATCCGAGCTCAATGTCGTCGTCCTCGTCGTCCTTGTACGCCAGCTCGATGCCAGCGCCGCGCGGAGCCTTGATCCGGGTCCGCACCGACTCGATGAGTTCGATGTACGACTCGCCCGACGCCGAAGCCCGGAACGTCGAGCCGCCGTGCTTAAACTTGAAAAAGTATGTCGTCGAGACCTCGGCCGAAATGGCCGAGACACCGAGCTCAAAAGGAGCCGGTGGCGAGGTCGGAAGCGCCGCTCCAGAGGTGGAAGCGCCCGGCGCCGGCGTGCCCGGGCCAGCAGGCGGTGCAAACTCGCGGGCAGGCGTCTGCGGTGCAAGTGACGCCTCCGATGTCAGCTGCAGCATGTCAAGCATGCCGTACGGCCGCTTACCACGCACAACTGGGAGGTGGCGGTACTTGCCCTCGAGCATCATTTCCAGCGCCTCCATGGGCGCGGTCGTCGGCGTGACCGTCGTCGGAGATGCGGTCATAACCTCGGCCAGGGTCGTCGTCGCCAGGTCCTTGCCCGCAACAAGGACTCGAGCGAGCAAGTCGCGCTCGGTAAAGATGCCGACCAACGACGAGGTACCCGGCGCTACGACCAGAAGCGCCGACAGCCGGCGGATATCCATGTGGGCGACTGCGCGTGCGACGGGCGCGTCCGACGGGAACAGCAGCGACTTGGCCGCCGCGCCACACGCCGCGCCTGCCGTTGCCGTGGATCCAAAGAGCGACGAGGCCCTCGCGGTCTTGTCATAGACCTTGAGCGCGTGCGAGACGCGCCACTTCATGGCCCTTGCCGACTCTGCCGTCGCGTACGATCCCAGAACAAGATCGTACGTCACCTCGAGCACGTCATGGAGACCAAGCGGAGCGCCAGCGTCATCTACGACCGGAAGATGGCGATAATGGCCACGATGCATGGCAGCGAGGACTTCATCAAGCGGCGTCTCGGGCGCCACGCTGTCGGGCTCGGGTGTCATGACCGACTCGAGGGTGGTGCTGTGGAGCTCTGCGCCACGAGCAGCGATGCGGGTAAGGATATCCCGTTCGGTAAGAATTCCCCGCAGTCGTCCGTCCTCACCCACAATGACCACAGCCGTCGCTCGGCTCTTGGCCATGTATCGTGCCGCGCTTTCCACACGTGTCGTTCCAGAGAACGCCATCGGCTGCGTCACGGGCATGACGGGTGGTAGCAGTCAGAGTGTATGAGGGAGGATGAAGATAGCCTTGGCCGTGGAAGGAGAAGGCGTGACGTCGGTGTTGCTGAGGGTATTCGGGTGGGGCAGAGTGCGGTGTGGCGCGGGGAAGGGGTGGCGGGGCGGGGCGGGGCGGGGGCGGGGTGAGGGGGGGGGGAAGAGGGCTGTTTTGGCGCCATTTTGTTCAAATTATTCAAAAGTTAATAACGCATGGCTGGTCGGCGGCGGTCGGGTCGACTCACTCACTCGCCGCCGTGCCAGCACGCCAATTGAAGCCAGCAATTCTCTGCTTGGCTGTGGAATCTTCCTCACACTCTATACCATGACCATACATATAAACCCATCTTCGACATCTCTCATCGCGCGCCAGAGATCGTCATCAAGTGGGTATGTGTGGGCTACTGCTCCTCCGGAGCCGACGGTGTCGACCCCATCGGAGCTCTAAGCTTTGCATCGCTGAGCCGGCCGCATGTACTAGCGATCCTTTGGCATCCGCCAATGGTAGGTAGCTGACTGGTCAGCAAGCACGTGGCGGTCAAATGTAGGCCACGTTGGAGGCCATGATCATGGCGCGGGCGCGGGCCATGGCATCCTCGACGCCCGGGAAGCTGTACATGAGCCCGCGTTGCTCGCGCTGACAGAGGACGCGAAGAATCCACTCGGCGTCCTTGTTGATGTACATGTCGTTGGGAAAGGTATTGATGGCGTCGACAAGGATCTTCGACTCGCCCTTGGTGCGAAAGAGCGGACGGACGTCAGCGAGTCCACAGAGCCTGCGAATGAGCTGGATGAGCTGTGCCATGACGGCTGCGTTCTTCCCGTGCTTGTTGACGACCGAGTGGATCATGTCGATGCCACCGGCTGTGAAGAAAACTTGAGGTTGAGTTCGACGTTGAGGACAACCTGGCCCATGGCGGCCAACGCGTACTCTGCGATGCGCGCGTCGTCAAGGTGGTCGTTGACAGCCTCGATCAGGCCGCGGAGCCCGTCGCCGCCACACCGCTCGCGGACAGACTCGCGGTCGCACACCAGATACAGGTACTTGAACGCGGCCTTGAGGATGGTCCGCTCGTTGGAAAATGTGTTCAGCGCACGGATGGCAATCGTATCGCTGGAGGCGTCAGCAAACATGGTCCGGAACCGCATGTCGTACGCCAGCCACGACATGAGGACGAGAACCACCTCGTTGAGCGCCGCAGATGTCGGTGCCCGTTCTGCGTGCTCGATGATGCTGGGAATGAGCGGCGACTGGGAGAGCGGGATGAGGATCTCGGAGGAGAAATCGGTCCGAACCGATCTCGCCAGTGGAATGTACACCTGCGCAAGGTTGACGATAAGGTCCTGTGGCTTGGACACCTCAAGCTCCATGACTGCTGTGAGGAGGTCGACTGTTGTTGGCGACGCCATGATCGCCAGCACCCGCACCGCGCGCAGCGACGCCATCAGGGCCAGCAGCTCTACAAAGACCTCGATCGGCCCGAGTGCGGGAAGCGCCCGTGGTCCGCCCGACGCCAGATGCATGTCGAGGAGGGCGACAACTCCAAAGACCGCCTCGTACTTGGCCTTGGTATGCTCCTGTGCTCGCCGCAGCGTCCGCATCGTCAGCTGCTGCGGTGGCATCAGCCGCTCGTCGCGCGCATAGTGGCCCACAATCCGGGTCAGCCCACTCGTCAGCCGCCGTCGCTGACTCCCGCTCGTGCTGCCCGCGCCGCCTCCGCCCATTTCGGTGGCCCCGGGGTCAATCTTGGCTGGCGCCAGGTCACGCTGCGGCGGCATAGCCATCACTGGTGGTGGTGGCTTGGCTGGTGGCACCCGTGACTTGGCCGGCGGTTCGGGCGTGGGCTCGCCAAGCGCCACCACCGAGTCGCACGATCCCGAGTCCGAGTCGGAGAACGAGCTTTCACACTCTCCCGATACCTCGTCGCCGCTGACATTCAGCTTGGCCGAGCTCTCGCCAGTGAGCGAGACATCGACGCCCAGCGCTGTCTGCAGGCTGCTCGGCGATGCGGCCGGCACCGCCGTGTCTGCCATCACCGATGCATCGAGGAAGATCTCATCCGACGACGAGTAAGAGTCCGACGACGAGGAGAACGAGAACGAGTCGTCGAGAGTGAGCATTGTCGAGAGCTGGCGGTCGATCGCCGTCGCGTGCGAGAACTCATCCGAGTCGAGCTCGTCGTCGTCGAGGTGTGACGGCTTGGCCGACCCGATGGTCTGCTTGGTCTTTTTCTTGCTAGTCTTGCGCTTGACCTTGCCCTTGCCCTCACCACCAAAGGAGCTCTTGAGGATCGAGCTGTACGGCGACGACGGTGATGACTCAATCGCCTTTCCACTCGCCGCCGCCAGCACCGACTTGCCGACACTTGGGCTCGACGACGTCGTCGACGAGCCCGTCGACGACGCCTGTCGCCGCGTTGGCTTGCCCGCCGATGGCCCGTTGCCCTCGAGCGTTCCCAGAATTGCCTCCATCTGCGCCTTGATGCCGTCGAGCGAGCTGAGCATGGTCGACGTGGTGAACGAGATCTCGCCGTTGTCGGGCAGGTTGACCTTGAGCGTCTCAAACAGTGCCCTCATCTCGGTCACCTGCTTGGCCAGCCCGCGCTTGTCCTCCTCGGTCGCCGGCCGCGCCGCTTCGGCCTGCTTCTTCGCACCATTTTGGCTCTCCGGAGCCTTCTTCAACTTGGCGTCGACCTCGTCGGCGTTATAGAAGAGCGTGACCGACCGCCGCCACGACTTGCTACTGTCGTCAGCACCCACCCCGCCCCATCTCGAGCCGGCCACCACCGGCCCGTACCCGTTCGACGCTGCCGTCTCCAGAATGGCTCCGCGCATCGTCTGCGACAGTGCCTTGAACTCGTAGGTGTAGATGAGCTTGACACGGACAGCGTGTCCGTCGTTCGGGCTCGGCTCGATGCACAGCACGTCCTTTGCCGGCACGAACCATTGATCCTTGCCGCCAGGCGCCGCATTGGACACCCCCTCTGCACTCAGCACCAGTTCTCTGCACAATGACGAACGCAATGAACACGATCGAGCACGAGCGCGACGAACACGATCGAGCACGAATGCGATGAACACGATCGAGCACGAGCGCGACGAACACGATCGAGCACGAATGCGATGAACACGATCGAGCACGAGCGCGACGAACACGATCGAGCACGACCACAACCACGACCACGACCAACACACACAACCACAGCCACATAAGTCGCTCTCCCCCCCTCCCCCCCTTCCTCTCACTCTGGCGCCCAAAAAAGGACGCCATGTCCGTGACCTCAACAACAGCAAAAAAAAACGACATGTGCTAGACCGGTCCGAGGGCGGGCGCGGGGGGGCAGCGGGACTTTCCCAGAAACTCACTCAATCAGGGGATCGGCAAAAATTCGGTGGACTCGTTCAGTTGGCGTTCAGTTGTGTGAGTGAACGCATACACATTGAGCGTGCGTTCAGTTTCTGTTCAGGCTGAGCCCCAACTGAACGAATTTTGAAGGCACACAAGCTCAGCTACGCAGCAGTGACGTGAGTTGGAGCACCACACTCGACTTACCCTTACGCAAGGTAGGGCACAGTTTCGGCGATATGGCAGCGACATGATGGGGGAGAGACACTTCAGTACGGTATTGCTGGCGTAGGGGGGGGGGGGTTAGGGGAGTTATACACTCACGTTGGTGTCCTTGTCACCACGCAGACAGCCGGTAGATTCTACCACCACTGCCGCAATGGATCAGGACCTCGTGATGCCACAGAGCGACGAAATGCAGCATGCTTCAGCTTCAGAAGCGTCTCATGATACCGCCGAAGAGGTGAATCCCCCTACTGCTGGTTCCGAGGGCAAACAGCAGGCCTTGCCTGACAACACCAGCAACGTCGAGACGGCAGTCTTGTCCCCACCCGCTGCGCCATGCAGCCAAGAAGTGGACACTACTGAAGCACGAAGCTCACCTCGCAAGGCAAAGACCACATCGTCACGCTATCGCAAAAAGCGCGTTTGTGTCCGCTGGGGAGAGCCCGGAAGAATGCAGGATCTAGCCCAGGCGTACTACGACGTGGTGACGAAGTACGACTCCTCCAGCTCCACTGCCGGCAGAATGCACAGGTCCATTGCCAAGATCTTGAACGAGAAGTGGGGCAATACTGATGACGGTGGGCAAGTGTCTACCCAGACTGTGTCCAAGCAACTCAACCGCCTCCTGTCAAGGGTGCGCGAGCAGGAGGTGTTCTTGACCCAGTCCGGGAAGCGGGCCGACGAAGGGCCGCTGCCGCCCAGGAACCCACATCTGCATCAGGTGTACATGACTATCACCCAGGCTTGGCAATCATCCGGCCGGCGCAAGCCTCTCATCAAGCCCATTGACACTTCAGACGACACAAGTGTCCAGTTCGATGTGCTCGAGTCCATGTCCCAGGAGCAGTCGACAAGGCGGAATCGGACCTCCGTGCACGTCCCTGAACGAGCCGTCGGCAACACTTCGTCGAGGACGACGTCATCTTGCGATTCAGATCCGGGCACGCCATCTGCTGAAACGCCTCGCAAGCGGCGTCGTTCTGGCGACAGCAGCGGATGTCCGTCCTCGGCGAAGAAGCGCAAGGTCCACTCCGTGGCCGATTCTCAGAAGCTCGTCGATCTGACCGAGAAACACATCATGCTGTTTGAGGCCAGTGCCACTGCCGACCAGAAGCACAAGGATGCCATTCTCAGCGTGGCAACTAGTACTCTTGATGTACTGAAGCACCTGACCGTGACTTTTGACAAGATTGCAGCTTCACTGTAGTCTACGGCGACGTGGGACAAGATCACGTTCAACAGCATCGGCGACCTGTCAGAGAGTCAGGTCGACGATGTTGATAGTGACGAGTTCGTTCAAGCGTTCCTGGTTCGATTGCTTCAACAAAGGCAGCAAATACATCATCTGAGCTTACATCGATGGTGGCGCTGAAGTCCGTTGCGTCATCGGCATGAACCCCGGCCATCAAGTAGTTGTGGAGGCGGAATGCAGCGCTGATCATCGAGTTGTTGAGCTGATCTAGTTCTGTGGTCATACGAAGTAGGTACTGAAAGCGGCTCTTGAGCACTCCAAAGGCACGCTCGATGCAGTTCCTTGCTCTGCACTGTGGATCCCTTCTCTCAGACACTCCCGAACGCGGGGTGACAATGTAGGGGAACACCGTACCACGGAATATGGCATCCCCGAGAATGGTGAACCCGGCACCGGTTGGATTGATACCGAAACGACGCGGATTAGCGTAGAGGTTGCTCAATTTCAACATGTTGACATCGTTCGTCGAAGCTGGAAACCCCACGACGCAGTTGATGAACTGCACCGTGTCGATTGCAACCGTGCATAGAGCACTAATGCGAGGGCCGGACCTTCGCCCGTGAAGCGCAATCTGATCGTCGCCATGTGGATTCTGAGCCAGGCAGAAGTCAGTTCCATCCACACAAGCAAACGCGCGTCGCAGCTTTGCCTCTTCACTAGCCTCAAAAGGCTGACCGCCGCGCGAGATCGAGTCCGCGATGTCCATATCCCACTTTCCTTGGCGAGAACGCACAATGGCTGTGATCTCTGCAACATCCGGCCACTGTAATGGCATCATTTTCATCACGCGCCGCGACACTCGCTCGAGGATGTTCTTCAGGGACGAGGCGCTTACGTTGAGGAGAAGGGCAGCAGACCGGAGTCGCATTGCACCGTGACCAAGAACAAAGAGGAACACGGCCAACGCCTTCTTGGGGTGGATAGGGGGCCTCCCAACTCGACCAGCGCGTAGGACAACCTGCATTCGCCCGCGGGTATGGTTGGAAGTGAGATCAATCATCCAATCGTCACCGAATAGGAGCTGCCCGAGTTGATCGAACGACGACTGCGGCATGCGCAATAGAAAGCGAAACGCCTGATCACTTCCCCCAAGCAGCAGCATCAACAGCGGATCACCAAGGAACGGTCTTGGCGTCAATCTACGAGCAGTAGCAGCAGCTTCCGCCGCCATAGCCATCTCGTCCCTGGCCGTGGCGATGGTAGAGACACACGCACTGGCGCGGCGGACGGGCCCGCCTTCACCGACCTCCCACATGAATATCTGTGTGACCAAGTTGACAACCAGGTATGCACAAAGCATCCCAAACATCGCCGCAGCTTTGAGAAGTGACACGCGCTGAGATCGGAGAGCATGACGTGAGGGCACAGCTTCATCTGGCTCGACGCCGTCGTCGATGTCTACATCGGTGTCGTCGACCCACCGGGGCTCTCCGCTGCTCTGGCGCTCATTAGTGCATTTCCTTGACTCCATCCACACACAAGAACGTTTCCTACAATGCTTCTGCCACAGTGAACTTGGGAGCAGTGTGTAGGGTCAATGCCGAGAGTGTGACGACCGCAGGCGGACTGCGTCCCGCCGTCCCTTGGCCAACCGGTAGAATTGACCACATCGCACTGACTGAACATTTTTCTCGAACATGTTGAGTAGGTGAACGTGCCGAAGTTGAAACGACAGCTGAGCGTGTTGAGTTACATCGAGTTTTTGCCGAACCCCTCACTCATGGACCTGTGCGCCATCCGTACCTGCTCTGCTCCTTGCCCTTTGCGTTTGTTTTGGTCACTGGGTACCTCTGTATCTTTCCTTTCTTGCCTTTTCCCTTGCCCTTGCGTGGTGGGTGTTCCTTTCGCGTCTTTGGCTTCCACGTACTGGCCTCCTTTGCCGACATGTCGAGAGGTTGGTACCGTGGTGGCGCTCTTGTTCGAGTTGAGTGCTACAGCGGCGGCTGGGCCGACCCGGTAGTCCCGCACGCGTTTTTTGCTTCGTCATGGTTGCAAATTTGTTTTTTTCGGCAACACCATACTATCGCAGCTCTGCACAGATGCTCCACCACCGCGGTAAGCGTACCCAATACGCCATCCAGCCGTCCAGCCAGTCGTCGTCCCCTCACACACTCACACACACACATACGCCTGACCGCGTGAGCTGCTGCTCCACCGCGTGCCATAAGTCGCGTGTCACATGTTGTGGCAGGGAAGCTCCCCTCCAATTCGGCGAACCGCACACATGCTGTTCAGCAGCAGAAACAGCACTTGATGAAGACCCAGCAGATGATGGCGAGGGCCAAGCCGAGGGCGACCACAAAGTAGACACCCGAGATAGCGGCAAGAGTGAGTGCCGGCGAGTCGAGCTCCTTGGCGCCAATCGACGAGATAAAGGCCTTTCCAAAGTACTTGACGTTGAGCTCGCGGAGGAGGCCTTCGCGCGTTAGATCAAGCACAATGCTATTGATCCGGTCAAGGTATGGCGAGCTGTTGGCCAGCAGCATGGCGTAGTCGGCCGAGGAGAGGAGCGAGCCGAGCAGCCGGATCGAGGCCGTCGAGCTGTCTGCCAGATACTCCAGCGTCGTCGCGTCGGCCATGCACGCCGAAACAGCGCCGCGCTCGAGCGCCCCGAACGCGTCGGTCACGTTGGCATATCCGTACATGGCCACAGACGGCAGGTGGTCGCGCACAAACCGCTCGCCGTCAGAGCCAAGCACCACCGCCATCGACGAGCCGCCCAGATCGCGGAGGCCCGCCACGTCCGACCGCAGATTCGCCGAGTTGAGAATGGTCGTCAGCTGCGCTGTGTACGCCGCCACCAGCGTCACCGTAAACGTCGTCCATCCGATCGAGTACAGCCGCGCCGGAAAGCCCACCAGATCGTTCTCGCCAGTCTCGGAGAGCACGCCCCAGCAGTACCACACGCCCTCGTTGACACCACGGAGGTACGAGAGTGGGAAGAGCTCGGGCTGGTACGGATGCTCCAGCGCCCAGATGATGTGGCCCGAGAGGTAGAGCGCCACCACTCCAGTGATCCACACCGTTACTGTAAACGGCGAAAAGAACAGCAGCGGATCTGTTGTCGGCTCCGGCACCGAAATCGCCGCGTCGAGCCCTGTGTGAAAGTACGAGTACGTAAACTCGCCCGCTGTGTTTCCGTCAAGAGTGATTGCCATCCCGCCGAGCGCCACTGCCAGCGGATCAGCCCTGACCGCCTCGTGCGCCTCGTCAACCGATACCACGCGCATCTGTACATCAACCCCACGCACTTGCTGCATCCGCTGCACAACCAAGTGCCACAGCTCTAGATCATACCCGCTCACCTTGCCGTCCTTCTACACACCCCCGCCTCACCATCCGACGCCCCGCACCTCACCTGTGAGCCTCACATTGCGCTCGTCGCCCACAAACATCGCCCGCCCGCCCGCCGACATGGCGTACACTGTCAACCATCACAAATGGCGGTTGTGGCACAAGATACACGTTGATTCTGTCAAAGGCATGTCCGTCGTTGCCAGCTGCCCGCGCGCCAGTGCTCGCGTACGCCAGCCAAAGGCCAAGCACCGCGAGCAGGAGCCCAGCGCACCGCGGCCGGCGTCGTCCACGTCGCCACAAACGCTGTACACCTGCCGGGCGCCCTTTGCTCCGCTTCTCGCCCATGACAAGTGATAGCCGCGCCATACCGCTAGACCCTCCCACACACACACACACACCTTGTCGGCGTCCACCAGCGCAGCGCTGCCAGTCAATCGGTATGCGCCAGAAAATTCCGAAAGGCTCATTTTTCGCACAACAGGCCGCCAGCCCACGGCCAACCTCCTGCCACCAAACAGCCATAGCCACACGATGATCACGCGTCCCACGCCCATTGCGCTTTATCTGCCTCCCACTTGCGTCAGCTATCGAGAAAACGGGTGGTTGGACGTGCTCACTTGGCCTCAACGCTTGAAGAGACCGGGATTGAAGCGGATGACAACGTACGAGACGATGGCGGCGACAACGGCGAGGCCCATGGGAACATACAGGCCCGAGACGCTAATGAACGACATCTCCTCCACACCTGACGGGAGGAGCGACTTGAACCGCTGGCCGAACCACACTTTGCGCAAATCTTCCAAAAAGCCGTCCTCAAAGGTCGAGATGATGGCGCCGTTGATGGTATCCACCAAGCTCGAGTTCGACTTGAGCACCATGGCAAAGCGATCGGAAGAGAGCCGCTCGCCGAGAATGTCGTATCGGTCGTCAAAGTCGCGGGTGTTCTTCAGATACCACAGCGTCGGCGAGTCGAAGAACAGCGCGCCGACAACGTCCGAAGTGAGGGCGGTGAAGCCGGCCACCACCGATGGGAAGACCACAGTAGTTGCCGCCGGCAGGTTCTGCCCTACCCAGCCCACGCCGTCGGTCCCGTTGACCACGCCGATGATCTCGCCGTTGAGCTGCGACGCGTCGTTAATGTCGGACCGCAGCTGCTCGACAATGAGGATCGATGCCAAGTTCGCCGTGTACGCCGCCACAAACACAATGGTGAGGTACGACCAAGCCACAGAGTACATGCGCGTGGGAAAGCCGCGAAGATCGCGGGTCTGTGCTTTGACCAAGACCGAGAAGCAGTACCACACGCCCTCGTTGACGCCGGACAGCAGCGATCGCGGGAAGAGCCGCGGCTGATACTCACGCTCAAAGAACCAGATGACAAAGCCTGAGAAGAAGAGAAGCACAGAGGCAGATGCCCAGAGCCAGAACGTGAACGGGGCCGTGAAGAGAAAGATGTTGACCTGAGTATTCCTCCGCAGCACAATGGCATCGAGACCCGAGTGAAAGTAGACGTGCGAGAACTTGACCCTGGAGAGCAAGGCCGGATCAATGGCCACCGACGCCACGCCAACCGCCTCGGCCACCGCCGCAGACTCGACCGCCTCTACCACATCGCTCTTGTCGATCAGCTGGTACTCAAACGACTCGGCGTCGCCGCTCAGCTGCAGCCTCGTGAAAACCCGATTCCAGAGATCGATGTCAAAGCCCTCGTAACGGACGCTCCCACTGCTGTCCACAACCTGGTACACAAACGGCGGCTGCTCAGCAATGTACACCACAAGATGTGTCCCGTTGTTGCTGCTGCCGTTGCTGTTGGAGCTCGCGCCCTCCGCCGGCGTCACTTGGCTGCACAAAGCGAGCATCGCCACTGCCACCGCCGCCACAACCTCAAGTCGCATGCGGAGCGCCATACTGACTGCAGCACGGGAGGGGAGCGAGGAGAGGAGGACGACAAGTGCACGTGGATGCCCACGGAGAAGGGAAGGGCAGGAGGAAGATGGTGAGGTGAAGTACCGGGTGGCTTGGGGGGGAGGGAGGGGGGGCGGCGAGAGAGGCGCGCAATGAAAAATGAGCGTTTCGACAATTAGGCCACAGCCAGCCGTCATCTCGCGCGAGAGCAATGGAGGACGGGGGCGGGGGTAGGGGTGGGGTAGAGGGGCAAGGCGGCCGCGACACTTAGATAGCCTCCATACCGCAAGTATCGACGTTGACCGGCGCCCAACCGATGCGGTGGTTGGCGCGGTCAAAGACAATGGTATAGCGGACAAGGAGGGTGTCGCCGACAATGACAAGGCCGTTGGGCCCGGTCGGCGAGACGGCGAGGCAGGTCTGGCCGGGCTTGCCGATGGAGCCAAAGTTGGCGAGCAAGTACTGCGGCGGCGAGATGACGAGCGAGATGCCCGGGACCTCGAGGACAAAGTCTGGGTAGGCGGCGACGTCGGCAGGCGAGAGATCGAAGCACTTGCCATCAAACAGGGTCTGGCCCTCCGGCACGTTGCACATACCGGTCAGGTTCGTGGTCGCACACATGTCGAGCAGGCTTTGCTTAAACGAGGCAAAGGCCTTGTCGTTGAGCAGCAGGTCGTTGGTGCCGGTGTCGATGATGACCGTAGGGAGGACGCCGGTGAGCGGCTTGCCGCCGACCGTCATGGCGTCGACGGCCATGACGTAGAACGGGGCGTACGGACCGGACGCCGCGTTGGGCGTCCACTGCAGCTCGCCGTGGAAGAGGTCGTCGTCGACGCCGCCAAACACAATCGTTCCGTTGGAGCGGCCGCCGTTTGGGCGGAGGCAGAGCGACCAGACGTCGGCCGGAAGGGCGCCGGCGTTGACAAGCTGCGAGAAGACCGAGGTCTCTGCCGGCGGGCCGGCCATGCCCATCACGCCGTCGACGGTCTCAAACTGGTAGAAGCCCTCGGTCTGGTAGTCAATGGCCCCAACAAGCACCGTGGTTGCTGCCGAGCCGGCCAGCGCCACCTTGTCCGAGTACCACGGGCCCTTGATGGTGCACGGGGCGGTGGGATCGGTCGGCTTGCACGTCTCGTACGTGTTGGAAAAGCTGCACACATCGCCTGCGCTGGTGTGAGCACACGACGATGACATAATGCCATCACAGGTGTGCGAGGGGCAGGCAAGCGGAGCCGATGACGACGACGCCGAAGGATCATACGCCTTGTTCGGCGGCTTGGTGATGCAGCCATGGCAGCCAGCGAGCGGCACGTTGAGGGTAAACGAGCCGGAATCGATGGCGACGGGGAAAAAGACGGGCGGCGAGCCAATTTCCACATTTGTCCAGAAAATGGAAACAGGCCAGATGGAGCCACCCACGCCCTGCTCCAGCGCCTTGCCGTGGCTGGCGAGCAGTGCCCGATGGCCTGGGAGCAGGTCCTTCGCCTCGGTGCTCCTCTTGCTCTTGTGGACATGGTGCTTGACGACTCCGCCAGCAGACGCAATGCTCGCAAACGCCATGCACATCACCAAGCCCAGCACAATGGCCCCGAGTGTTTGCTTTGGAATGCCCATGGTCGTACCAGAGTCACGTGTGGCGTCCGGCTGGTGTGGCGACCGGCCGCAATCAAGGCCGGCGACCGGTTGGTGGCCGGCGACCGGTTGGTGGCCGGCGACCGGCCGGCGACACACGCGAGCAAACTAGGGGGGGGGTCAGTGGAGGCGACACTGTCTCTGCTGTTTACTTGCGACGGACCTTAGTAAAGCCGTCAGCATCGGTCTCGGGCTCGTTGGAGCGACGGGACGATGAGGCGCCGCCCTGGCGGGTCCGGCCCCAGTCGCGGTCGTCACGGCCGCTATCGCGCGACGAGTAACCGCCACGCCCGCTGCCGTACCGGTCGCCACCACGGCCACCGCCGTAGCCACGGTCGCCGCCGCGGTCGCCGCCGCGGTCGCCGCCGCGGTCGCCGCCGTACCGGTCACCGCCACGCCCGCCGCCAAAGCCGCGGTCGCCGCCGCGGTCGCCATCGCGCCCGCCGTTGTACCGGTCGCCGCCACGGCCACCAAAACCGCGGTCGCCGCCACGGTCACCGCCGCGGTCACCACCGTACCGGTCGCCGCCACGGCCACCGCCAAAGCCACGGTCGCCGCCGTACCGGTCGCCGCCACGGCCGCCATCGCGCCCGCCATCGCGCCCGCCGTCGCGCCCACCGTCGCCACGACCCCAGGCACGGCCGCCGCCGCGTCCGCCGTCGCGGTCGCCATCGCCACGGCCCCAGGCCGAGCGCGAGGGTGGCTCGCGGTCGCCACGGTCGCCGCGGGTCGCCGAACCGGTCGCCGCTGCGGGCCGGGGCCGCAGCCGCAGCCGGGGCCGGGGCGTCCCTCGTCCGCACCGCTCGAGCGGGCGGGCTCGTGACGCGAGCGGCCGCGCCAGGCGCCCGGACTCCTGCTCGTGGTTGAGGGTCTCCATTGCCTCGAGGATGCTCGCGGTCTGCATGACGCTGACACGCTCCTCCTCGGCCTCATCAGCCTTCTTCTCCGCCATCTCGGCATCGTAGCGGTCGTGGCGCTCGGCGTTGCTCAGCGCTCAGCGCGGCGCTTGGCGCGGGCCTTGGCCTCGCGCTCGCGCTTGCGGGTCTCGCCAGCAATAAAGGCCTCGACGCGGTCGTACTCGTCGGCGTGGGCCTCACGACGCTTCGCGAGGACCCGGGTGTAAAAGGCGTCGGTGAGCTTGACAACCATGGGGTCAGTGCGGAGAGCCTTGAGCTCGAGCATCGAGTCGTGCTCGGCCCGGTGCTTGGCCTTGTACTCGTCCTTGGCGGCGTTGTACAGCGAGGCGTTGGTCACCGACTGCTTCTCAAAGGCGTCCTGGATGAGCGGCCCCTCGACCTCGCGGCGGTACCGCTCGAGGTGGTCCATGCGGCGGAAGAGCGACTCGGTCCGCTCGGCCATGGTATTCTTCTCCTTGGAAATCTGCGTCACGTACTTGTCGAGCAGCGTCTTCCGATCGATGACCTCGCCGTCGTCGTCGATCTCGACGCCCTTGGCCTCCATCTCCGCCTTGAGCTCCTCCAGCCGCTTGCGCTCGCGCTCGGCCTTGACCTTCTCCTCCTTCTTGCGCTCGCGCTCGAGCTTGTCGGCCTCGAGCCGCTCCGCGGTCTCGCGCGCAATGCGCTCCTTCTCCTCGGCGGCGGCACGCTCGCGCGCCTCGCGCGCGGCCTTGCGCTCGGCCTCCTCCTTCTCCTGTCGCGCCTGGATCTCGGCCTTGCGCTTGAGCAGCATGCGGTGCTCGTTGCGGACCGACGCCGCCGCCACGGTGGCAACCCGCTGTGCGAGCTCGGCACGCTCCTGCTCCCGAGGCGCAATCATCTTGGACGCCTTGGAGAGCGACGACGCGAGGTCAACAAGATGCGACGCGAGTGTCGTGTCGTGCATAAAGCCCGACTTGAAGGTCAGAGTCTGCTCCACGTGGTTGATGGTGAGCGAGACCCGCCCGAGCCGCACAGACTCGCACGCGAGATCCTCCAGCCGCGCTGCGTCAAGCGTGATGGCGAGCTTGGTCAGCGTCGAGAGCTGCACCACAGAGTACACCTGCGCGAGCTCCTCAAGCAGGAGCATAAATGCCACCTCCTCGAGGCCGACCGCGTAGTTGGCAAGGTGCGGCTGGGCGCGGACGTAAGCCAGAATCGGCTCGAGCCGCTCAAACTTGGAGAGCGGCTCAAAGTCGGCCACAAGCGCCGGGTAGAGCTCAGCAAGCTCCGGCGCCGCGAGCTCGACAATGCCGCGCTCGATGATCTCCGCCACGAGCTGGTCGCGCGTCGGAAGCGACGAGGTGTGCAGCAGCTGGCCGAGACGCACAGACTTGTCCGACGAGCCCTCAAGCGTCGTCACAATCGCCTGCGTCCGCGAGTTCTCCGAGAGCGGGATAGAGAGCGCGCCCACAAGCAGCGACGACGCCATCCGAGCCACCGTCTCCTGCGTCATCGACCGGTTGTGCTTCTGGTAGAGCGTAAAGACCTTGAGCGCCGCGTACGTGTGCATGACCTTGTAGTCAGCGTGCCAGCAGAGGAGTGCAACCCGCTCGTAGTACGCCGCCATCATCTGCGGCGCAATCGGCCGCGGCGACATCTCCATCAGCCGGTACAGCTCCTCCACAGTCTCAAACGCCTTCTGCCACGAGCCGAGCTCCATCGCCGTCGAGAGCTGCACAAACCGCGTCTCCATGTGCAGACGCAGCGACTCGCCGTCCTCGGCGTTGAGCTTCACCGCGTTTGGCGAGTTCTTGTTGTCCTCCTGGTACTGCACAATCGACTTGAGGTGCGAGTGCAGCGTGTCGCAGAACCGCCGAAAGTCCGACTTGAGCTCGTACCGCTTGCAAAAGTCAAACGCCATCCGCGCCAGGTTGTGGTACATCACTTCCATCGTGATCTTGTTCCGCAGGATGTCGAGAATCGCCCGGTACGCGTCGTACTCAAACCGCAGCCACGGCTTGACAATAACGCGCTCCAGCCGCTTGCTCAGCGAGTCGCCCGACGAAATCACAAGCTGCTTCTCGAGCGGGTCCTCCGGGAGGAACTCGCCCGAGTCCGACGTCAGCGCCTCGGCGAGCTTCGCCTGCGCCTCCACCACCTTCTCCTCCGTGTACGACAGCAGGTACTTCATCACACGGTCGAGCGACGCAAGCTTGACGTACTGCGTCAGCGTCTTGTACTGGTGCAGGCCATCCTTCATCTCGGCAGCGCGCCGCTGCTCCACGCACAGCTTGATGAACAGCATCATCGTCTCCTCATGCGCAGGCGTGAACTCGTCGCGCCGCGACTTGTTGAGGAACTCGTGAAGCGAGTTGAGCGCCTCTGCATTCTCGCCCACAGCGAGGAGCTCAGACGCCCGCTTGGCCGCCGTTTCAGGCTTGGTGATACGGACTGCGCGCGATCAAAGGTCATCAATCAGCAACCACGAGATAGGTCCGGGTGTGGGTGCGGTACGAGTACGAGTGTGAGTAGAGGCACAACATTGGACGAAATGATTGCGCCCACGAGTCGGTAATGGCGTGATCACAGACATTGCAGAATGACAAGCCAAGGGTCAAAGCCACACAAGTGCAGCAGGGTCAAGCAGACCACGACCATGACGACCACGACCACAACGACGACGACACGACGACGACATGACAGCAGCCAAGCCAGCCAACCAGCCAACAACCAACAACCAGCCAAGCCAGCCAACCAGCCAACAACCAACCACCAGCCAAGCCAGCCAAGCCAGCCAAGCCAGCCAACCAGCCAACAACCAACCACCAGCCAAGCCAGCCAAGCCAGCCAACCAGCCAACCAGCCAACCAACCAACCAGACCAAGTCACACACACACACACACACACACATAAACACACACACACGTGCATACAATTACATGATGGAGACCAGAGTGAGTCACAGTCCACTGTTTGTGTATGTGTTCCATCCATAGTTGATGATGTGGAGGAGGGGG
>NW_013657624.1:56336-89939 GCF_000142905.1 Thecamonas trahens ATCC 50062
CATATAATCGTTTGTCCCTTCGCCACGCCCCCCCCCCCCCCACACACACACATCTTATCATCACCATCACCATCACCATCACATCCCTATTCCCCGATCCCTTCCCGATTCCCAGCCTCCCCCCCTCCCCCACTCCCCTCATAATCAATCACCAACGTTCAAGTAATCGTTGGCCACCTCCTCCCGCCCCACACCCGCACCACCTCACTTCCACGCCCTCTCTCCATATCCACCTCTGGCCGACTGCACTGTCGCAGCAGCCTTTCTCCCTTTTACGTATACACGTGGAAGCCATGAGCCTACCACGCCCCCACACACAACCGGCTCAACCACCACATCCACCCAGCCAGTACGGCAAGGCGTCCACCTACTCGTACTCGTACTCGTACTCCCACTCGGACGACTCATCACATCTCTCGTCATCATCATCATCATCGTCGTCGTCGTCATCATTACCGTCGCCGCCATCGTCACCGCCACTATCATCCCTCTCCGCACACCGCCATCGCCTCATCCGCCCGCTGACTCCGCCGTCCACCTCGGCTCCATCTGCGCCTCTATCATCAACAAGATATGATGAGTTCGATAGTCCGCTGCGGATGGGAAAGGCTCGCCTCAAGCTCCGCCTTCCGCCTACCACACCCGCGTTGCCCCCTCCTCCATCTTCTTCCTCAAGCGCAATCCCCCGCGCCCATCGGAGGCCGCCAGCATCGCTCGTCTCGCCACGCATCGGCCGAACCGCCATCACTCTTCCGCCACTGCCAGAATCGAATCTTGCCCGCCGTGCATCGCTCCCGCTGCCGCCTGTCGTCGTCTCTCCGCGTGCGGCCCCAGCGAGCCGATCCCGCCCATCCTCACGAAATCGGTCCCGACGAAAGCCCAAAGTGGCGATCCCCAGTGAGACCGGCCACGCCGCAGGCTACACCATGCTCGACAAGCCGCGTCGCGCCCAGATGACAGAGGCCTGCACTGGGACCCTCTACGGCGACCGCGCAGCCGCCACTGTCCGCATCGCCGCCCTCGCCTACGTCTCGCTTGTCTCGCGGACCAAGGACCGGACGGTTCTCGTCGACCTCGCCTCGCCCAGCTCGCCGGCAGCCTGCGTCGTCGCAGTCCCATCCAAGCTTGTCCGCCGTCTCACCCGCAAGTACGCTCGCCCGTCGTATGCGACCCCGTTCTGCATCTCACTCGTCAAGCTCACTCCGACCATGCGCAAGCTGCCCGGCATGATGGCCTACGAGCTAGCTCTCCGCGCAGAGCTCCTCGAGCGCAACGCCTACCGCAAGTTCTCCCGCGTTCCGCACACGACCGACGCCACCCTCTTCTCGCTTCGCTACGGCTCGCTCTTCACCACCCGCCACCGCCTCCGCTTCTTCACCCGCGCGTCATCAAGCTCCAGCTCGCCCTCAGTGACCACATCAACCCACTCACACGCCTCCTCACTGGCGCCAAGCAAGCTCTCGTCATTGCAGGCTTCCTCGGCGTCTACCTCGCCGCGTTTGTCGACGACGCCCCAGTCCACGAGCCCGCCCAAGACCACCCGCTCCACCTCGCACCGTCGTCGCTCAACGTCCTCCGCCGCACTCTCTCCGATGTCGAGCCAGGTGCCACTCCGCGCTCTATCGATACCTCGCGGCTCATTGAGCTCCCTATCTCGCGCCAAGATCGCCTCGGTGAGCTCGGCTACGAGGCGCTCTGCGTCTGGGAGCCTGACATCGATCTCAAGCTCCTCCGTGCCCCGACACTCAGCGCCGGTTCCGAGACAGCATCGGGCCCTGCCGGGCCCATCCGCATCATGCTCATTGTCGACGTCAACCTCTACCCGCTCGCCACCCCAATCCGCTTCATCAAGCCGCTCGCCATCGACGTCGACGAGCACCGCGCGCCCCTCGGCCCACCCTCGCGCGCCGCCATTCCCATCGGCTTTGATACCCTGCACGATCGCCTCATCCATGCCTCGCCACCGATCAACGTCATCAATGCCGACCTCGCTGTCTCGGCCACAAAATCCGCCGGCAAACTCGCAGTCTCCCACCTCCACCGCCGCCTCTGTGCCACCGACCACCACCTCTGACGGCTGCCGCTCTTGGCCATCACTCCCACTCAACTGTGCGCCCCCCCCCCCCCACCTTACCACTCATCAACATGGCCATCATCCCGCACGCTGCCGCAAACGCCCTCGATACCGCCCAGACTGCCCTCGACGCCCTCGCTGCTGATGTCGACCTCCTCTGTGAGCCGATCCTCGCCGCCGCAGGCGACGACGCGCCGCACGCCGCTGACGAGCTTGCCGCCGCTCGCACAGACCTCCAAGCTGCGCTCGTCGGTACCCAGCGTACGCACCTTCCTTACACACAGACACACCCTCTCTCACTCTCCCTTACCCGTACCCATCGGGTGCCATTTCCTTCATCTGTGTTCTCTGTACCCTGTTGGCCACCTCACTTTGGCGTGTCGCTCTTTTTGACGCCCTTTTCCGGAGATCGGTGTTTCTCGCTCATGATCACGCGTGATCAGAGCTCCTCACACAACATGCCCATGTTCTTCTGCGACCTTTTCCCGCTCCTCACTGCCCCCCTCCTTCCCCTATCCGCATCTAGAGCTCATTCAGCTGACCATCTCTGAGGCCGAGGACTTGCGGATGCACCAGCTGACCACCATCGACAGCCTCCGTGCCCAGCTCGCCTCAAACTCAGCCGAGCTGGCTGCCGCCTCGGCTGCCGCCGCCTCCGTTCGCTCAAGCCTCACCGCCGCAAATGCTCGCTGCGACGATCTCCGCCGTCAGCTGCAATCCGCCCGTGCTGCTGCTGCCGCCGCCACCGCTGCTCCTCCTCCTCCCCGGCCGCATCCGGCTGTCACTGTCGTTACCGCTCTCAGCCTCCCCCTGGCGGCTTTGGTGTGGTCAGCGACTCATGCAAGCGATCTCGATCTGAGCCAGGCGCCCGCCGACGCCTCTGGCTCGCTCCTCGCCACCCTTCCGGCCCTGCTGCACGCAATGGCACCCGCTGAGCACGACACCCTACCTGGGGCGGCCTTGGCAAGCCTGATCACAGCGGCAGCGGCAGCCGAGTCCGGCGCAGCCCCGGCCCGCGCCCGCCCGGCAGCCATGACCACCATGCCTGGCTGCACGGCTCTGACCGCCGGCCGTTCTTGCCGAGACCCAGGCCGTGAATCCGGCGTTGACGCACTGCGGATGGTCCTGGTCGCCGAGGCCGTTCTCGGTGCGCTCGGCAACTCGGCATCGCGGCCAACCGGGCGGCTGGCCATCCTCGAGTCCGACGGCGTCGTTGACGCCCTCACTGCCATGCTCCTCGCGCTCGTTGACGCCACCGAGGCAATGCTCACCGCCTCACCGGGCCCATCGTCGTCGACCGGCCTTCATCTCTCTGCTCAAATTGAGCTCGCTTCGCGCCTTGTCACGCTTGTCCTCATCGCCATGTTCAACATCTCGCTCGGCCAACGCGGCGCACGTGAGCTCGTCGCCCGCGAGCCCGACACCCGGTCGGCCCTCTGCTGGATCGCCCGTTCCTGGCCCTCGGACGACATCCGTGTCAAGGCAGTTCACCTCCTCTACTCTTTCCTCGAGTTCAAGGCCTTTACCCTCGCCTCTGAGCCCGAGCACGCTTCAGCTCGCGCCTTTTTTGCCGGTCTCGCCGCCGACGACAACGACACCATCCGCAACACCGCACACGCCATTCTCTCCCACCTCCACGCCAAACCGGCGCCGTCCAAGTAAAAAGGCCTCATGCTACGCCTCATGATGATGATGACGACGACGAGTAGGACGACTCGACAGATGCCTTCGCCGCCACTTCTCCCGCCAGTGCCTTGGGTCGTGGAGGAGGCACCGGCTTGGGCGGCTTGACAAGCTCCACCGGCGCGGGCTGCGACGGCGCCTCGCCCGCTAGCAGCACATCCATCTCATCCAGCTCGAGCGAGTCAAAAGTGCCCATCGTTGCCGCGTCATTCGCGCCTCGCACATGCGCCGGCACCGCCGAGACTATCACCTCGTTCCGCGTGCCACTCTCCACGGCCTTGCCACCCCTGCTGGCCTGCTCTCCAGATCCGACCACGCTCGTGAGCACGTCGACCACCTCGGGCATCCGATGCGAGTCGACGTCGCGCGCGTTGCGTGCCAGCCACGCCTGCACCCGCTTAGACTGGGGATTCGGCGCCGAGAAGCCCGCCGTCCGATGGGCGTAGATCTCGCGGACGTCTATGAAGATGAAGTAGGCCGAGAAGAGGAGGAAGGCGACAACAAGGATGACCACAAAGGCCTCGACCACAATCGTCCGCTTGTCCGACGGCTCGAGATTGCCGGCATGCATCATGTTGGCCGCAAGGAGCACACCGAGAATGCACCCGGTGAGGCACTGCTCCATCTGGTTGTACATCGGGTAAAAGTACGGCTCATAGTAGAAGAATACCGCCATCGAGACCACAAAGGTGAGAATAAGCAGTGAGATGAGAATGGTCACCGACCGCGAGAGGAAGAGCGTGAGGATGACAATGAACAGCCGCTTGCCGAGCAGCGGCAGGAGCGCGTAGTAGTACTGCGACCGGTACAGCCGGTAGAGCATGCCATACCGCCGCATCGTTCGCATCGAGAACAGCACGTGCCGATGGCGGTACAGCGTGTACGCAATGATCCCAGGAATGCCCACAATGTAGCCGAGCACTCCTGCAAGCCCAAACGGAAAGATCGACCACCACGTCTCGTCAAAACACGCCACAGACAGGTCCGCGTCCAGCATCCACCGCCCATTGCGGAGCTTGGTGCAGTCGAATAGCAGCAGTGACGACTGCGAGAGCGGAATGTACAGGATCGCCCCGAGTGTGTACGTGAGGAAGAGTGCCACAGGCTTGAGTGAGATCTGCTGCAGCTCGGCACACGGCCGGATCACAAACGGGAGGACCGAAAAGAACAGGTACATAAAACCGAGCACAAGCGCAAAGAGCACCGCAGGCAGGAAGAGCGAGACAAGATACGTTGCTGCCCACGACTTGGTCGAGCACTGCGTGGCGAACAGGTTGACGTCGATCGAGAACACGTTGAAAACGTTGAGCAGCGACCCCGCTGTCGACGTCCACGAAAAGTTGACAGAGCCAAAGAGGCCCAGCATCTGCGCACCCACAACAGCCAGCGAGATCGACGGCGGGAAGAGCCGTGACCGCCCGCCATTTGGCGTCGCACGCCACCGTGCCTCCTGCTCCGCCGCGCTCAGGTTGCGGTCCTCCATCTCCGCCATCTTTCGCCGCACAAACATGACATACAGCACCAGCGCCCCAACCACAGCACCAAGCACCACAAGGATCACAAGGAGCGCGAACAGGCCTCCAGAGCTCTTGGGGCACTTTCGGCACGTCTGATCACTCGCAGAGTAGTACCCCTCTGAGCACGCAGAGCAGAGAAAGCCCTCATGCCCCGCCGAACACCGCTGACCAAGGCATGCGCCGCGCCGCGGGCACGGCGCAAATGTGTCCGCAGACGTCGCCGCGTACCCGGGCACCGCTACAGGCAGCTCTTCGCCGCCCGCACACGTCGCTCCCACAGGGCACGCCTTACAAATCGTTCCAGGCCCTTCAAGGCTGTAGTTGTTGACCAGGCACGTGCAGTTGGCCCGCGACTCCGCGCCTTCCAGCCCATGCGTCGACGTCCCTTCGGGACACTCCTCGCACGTCAGTTGGTTCGGTTCGGCAGAGTACGTGTCGCGCCCACACGGCACGCAGTTGTCTGTCCGCGTCGGCGAAAACGTGCCTACCACACAATACGACTCAACCGAGACTACAAACGGCGCACCTGCGATCGGGTCGCCATTAATCGACACAATGAGCGTGTAAAGCCCGGGAGAACTGAGTACGTACGTCAGCGTGTACTCGCCGTTCCCGTGGTCTACCAGTGTTGTCGGGAAGCTCTCCCGCAAGTTCTTCAGCACCACAACAGGCCCGTCGCCGCCCAGCAGCCGGCGGTTCGATCCGGCATCGCGCGCCGTCACTGTCACGTTCGCCATGCGCTCCGCAAACACCGACGATACATCGCCTGATGCCGTCGATGCTGTCGCCACCGTCGCCGCCGGTAGCACTTCCACAACCACAGGATTCCCGCCGCCCACCAGACCACCGTTGACACGGACCGTAAAGCTCTTCGGCCCACTCACGTCGCCCACAACCTCGCCTGGGATGCTCACTTCCCACCACCCGTTCGTCATGTGCGACGCAACAGCGCTCGGCACTCCATCAACGGTGATCACGTCATGGCTCGAAAGGTCAACAGCGTACCCGCCCGTCGCCATCGTCTGCACCGCAAAAGTCACAGTCTCGTTGATGAGTGTGTATGGCGGATGGACCACCACGCCCTGCGCCAGGAGCCGCTCCACATCGAGCCTTCCCTGGGTGCTCATCAGCTCCGTCGTCGCCACCACCGACGACGCCGCCGGGTCCGTCATTGCACACTGCGCCGATGCCGATCCGCTCCAGGTTCCGGACCTCGGGTCGCACTCCCGCACCCCCAGCCCCACAATTGCATAGCCCGACGAGCACGAGAACGTGCACGTCTCACCGCCAGTCGTTCCCGAGCACGAGACGCCGCCATTGGCCGGTGCCGGTAGCGGCCCGCCGCACGACACTGACGTCTCAAGCGTGCATGCAAGACTCGGCGTCGGCGTCCATACCGGTGGACTCGGTCCGTTGGCTACACACTCAAACGAGCGTGGTGCCCCTGCCGCTGAAAAGTAGTTTGGCAAGCACCCAAACGTGACGACCGAGCCCACAGGCGTGTTTGGCTGCGCCATCACCTGCTGCTGGACTAGCGGTGGTGGAGCAGCATCTGGACACTCGGATGACATGAGCGCGCCACGAATCGTGGATGAAATCGCGCTCACCACATCGTTGAACGAGTCCGCCCGGGATTAAAGTTGGCCACCGCAAGATCGCGCGCCGTCCCACCACCCAGCAGCAGCAAAGGTGAGGGGTCAAACGTACCCGGCCCAGTGCCTTGATGGAGACGGACTGAGTTTCCATTCTGCCCGCCCACAATGAGGTCGACCAGGCCATCGCCGTCCAGGTCAGCGGCATCCATAGAGTTCACGTACCCACCCGAGCCAATATACTCCTGTGGTGCCTCAAAGACTCCGTTCCCAGGATTGCTGAACACCTTGGCCTGATTCCCGGTCGCGTAGCACCCAACCAGCAAGTCGAAATCGCCGTCGTTGTCGATGTCGGCGAGCCGGACCACAATCGGACTGCTGTGCGCCGTCGACACCACCACCTCGGCGCCAAAGTTGCCAGCGCCATCGTTGGGCGCCCACGCGATGCGGTTGCTGTTCGATCCGCACGCGACAACGTCAATGTGTGCATCGTTGTTGATCCGGCCCACCGCCACGTCCCGGATGTCGTTCATGCCCAGAATCGCCGGACTCTGGCTCGCAAACGTCGGGCTAGCCAGCTGCCCGTCGTGCGCGTGCCAGACCACTACCGAGGGCGCGTTGCGCCGACTCGTCACCATGTCCAAAAACCCGTCGCCGTTCAAATCGGCCAGTCGGACACGTTCCACGTTCGCCACCGCAAACTGGCCGAGCTGCGAAAACCGAGTGTTGGCGTCGGCGGCATCCGTGTTGACAAAGTAGCGGACGACGTGCGAACTATGCGATGCAACCGCAATGTCGAGCGACGCAGAGCCCGCAAAATGGCCCGCAGCAAGCCCGCGCGCGCTCGTTGCCACACCAACATCATACGGGCCAACCAGCTCGAGGTACTTGCCACTCGGCTGCACATTCTCGTACCACACTACAGCGTCGCCCGAAGCAGCCGCCACGTCGGGATCGCCATCGCCATCGGCGTCAAAGGCAATGACCCCATACACCGCTGAAGCTGTCGGTGTGACCTCAAACAGCGGTGCAAAGTACGGCCGACCTTCTGCGTCGTTGCCCACGTTCATCCGCACATCCACCCTGTGCAAGTTCGAATCGACGAGCACCACGTCCGGCCGCCCGTCACCATTGCCATCAACAACCTCGATGTCACGGATCTCAATCACCGAGTCATAAACCTTAACCTGCTCCGCAAACGGCATCGTCCCGCTTCCGCCGTCGTTGATCGCAAGCACAACGTCGTTCGACTTGCGGAAGACAAGGTCGAGGAGGCCATCGCCGGTAAAGTCGTAAGCCGCCACCTCGCGCGCGTTCGTAGACGTGACAACCAATGAGGAGAAGACGCCACTGCCATCGTTGACAAGCACAACAACCTCGTTCTGCCCGGCCACCACCACGTCGTCCGGACTGCCATCGCCACCCACGTCAGCCACCAGAACATCGTTAGGCTGAGTGAGCTCGGCGATGGCAACCGCGTCTAGAGCGTAACCACCTCCCACCGAAGTCGGGTGCCCATAGCACACGTACACCTTGCCGCTACTGTAATCGGCAACAACAACGTCAGTCTTGCTCTGATCGCCTTCAAGCGAGCCGACGGCCAGAGAGTAGATGCTGCCAAAGTCACCCATGATCTTTCTGGGGTGGGTAAACAGCTCATCGGCCTTTTCACCAGCCAAAAGGCCAAAGTTGTAAGCCACGTATACGGTGTTTGAAGAGGCGTGAACAAAGTCCAGATGACCATCACCATCCACATCATGAATGATGACAGAACGGATCGAGCTGATCTGGACCGAGAGAATTGTCGAAGTATCAAAGGAAATAATGTTGGGAATGCCGGTATTCCGGTAGAACCTCACACCCTGGTTTGCAACGTAGGCGGTAAGTAGGTCTGTCGCACCATCGCCATCCAGGTCACCTGCATCCACAACGACCGCACTCGACAAGGTATCGACCAACTCCATGGGTCCGTAACCGTTTCCGAGAGAGGCAAAGCAGACGAGTCCATCATAGTACGATGCCACACAAATGTCCAGTCCAGCATCTCCCGAGTTGTCCGCATCAAGTAGTGCTGCTGAGTAAGGTGCGTTGAGTTGGGAGCTTGTTTGAGTGAGGATAAAGTGGGGCGAGAGTTGAACAGGACTTGCAGCTGCGAACATTGCAAGCCATAGGCAGAGGCAAAGCGAAAGAGAGAGGAAGCTGCGCCGTGCAAGAACCATGCACCGCCTCACCACATCCGTGTATGACATGTTGCGTATGCTTGTGCGTATGACTACTCCTTCAACTGGTGAAGAGAGTCGAATGGCGGTGGGTGCAGTTGCCGTTGCGTGGCGGGCCGGAAAGGGGGGGGGGGGGGGGGAGTGGTTTTTTTGGATTGGGGCGCCTACATGGCCAGCCCCAGTGGAAGAGAGGATACTACAGGTTAGCCCGAAGTGAAGAAGCCGATGCGGCGGCCGTAGAGCTCGCGGAAGCGGTTGTAGAGCGCAGGCTGGCGCTGCTGAAGGACGTCGGGCGCGGTACAGAAGCAGACCATGATGGCGGCGACACCCGAGTTGACGACCTCAAAGACAGTCGAGGCCTCGATGAGGCCGATGAAGAAGCAGATGATGACAAGGACGATGAGGTAGGGCAGGGCGTGAGCCGAGGTGCCGAGCTCGTAAGCGCCCCAAGCAAAGGCGGCAAGGGCGACCATGAGGCCCGAGACAAAGGACGAGAAGCCGAGGACCGAGCCGATGAGGTCATCGTTGACGATCACGTCAAAGCCGTGCGACTTGAACAGATCCCAGGTGTCCGACGCAGCCTCGCGGTAGCCCTTGCCGTAGACAGCGACCTGGGTAAAGGCGTAGACGTTAAAGTACTGGACGAGCGACTCGATGCAGCCGAGGAGGCAGTCGGCGCAGGCGACAACAAACTGGTTGCGGTTGGCACGGCGCGCCGAGCGGAGAACAAAGCGGACGGTCTGGATGACGGCAATGATGAGCGAGCCGAAGCAGACTGAGCCGAACGAGTACGTCGTTGCACGCTTGAACGCGCCCACCGTCGGGTTGGCCGGGAACTCGGCCGAGCCGGCGAAAAAGTACCACGTGGCAAAGGTGCCAGCCGAGGTCACGTGGATCACGTTCTTGATCACCTGCGCCACCCAGTAAAAGACAAAGACGCAGAGGACGTAGAGCCCAGCGTTGTTGATGTTGGCCGCCGACGAGGCGCCAAAGACCCACATCACCACCCACGTCAGCAGAGCAAAGAGCGAGAGGAACGAGAAGCCGACCATGGCCGGGAACTCGTGCACCACGCCAACCGTCGTCGCCAGCATCTGCGCCGCAAACGGAATCCGCCGCCGCCAGAAAAAGTAGAACAGGACAGAGATGCAAGCAAAGAAGAGCCAGATGAGCCCGCCAATGATGATGCCGTACGCAAAGAACAGGATGGCGATGCCAAAGCAGATGACCACGTTGGTGATGAGCGCAATGTAGATCATCTGCTTCGGGAACTGCTTGCAGATCTGGAGCCAGAGCGCTGCAAACAGAAGGCCCAGCCCGGTGCAGTACGCCGCAATCCGGCCCATCTTGCGCAGCAGCTCCGGATCGAGGTCGCTCCCGGATGACTTCTCCTGCCCATCGTTTTCCGAGTGCTTGTGCTCGTTGAGGAAGTTGCGGTTCCACGTTGCGGCCGAGAAGACGACGAATGCTGCACAGAGTCGCACGTGCGAGGTCACGGGTTGGTGCGTGAGAGGGGGGGGGGGAGATGGGTGAGTGTGAGCGGAACGGAACAGGGGGGGACGGGGACGGGGATGGGGACGGGGACGGGAAGGCAGGGGAGGGGGAGGAAGGGGGAGGGAGAGGGGGGGAGTCAGGGAAAGGGCGTGGCGGCCATGACGGCGGGGTTGATCGTGTTCGTGATCGTGATCAAAAGCTGGGAGGCACAGGGAAGGGGGGCAGGGGAGGGGGGACAGGGGAGGGGAGCAGGGGAGGGGACGGCAAGCAAGACGGTGGGTGTCAGGGGATGACGGCCACCGGAGAGTGGAGGGGGAGGGCGAGGGCGAGGGGCGTGGCGGAGGGCATGCGCGTACCCACGAGGAGGAGGACAAAGGCGACCGCGAAGGGCACGTCCTTCCACAGCGACGGCGGAGCGGGCGGCGGGCCCTGTCGCCGGCCATGCTCATTGGCGATGAGCGGAGCTTGATCAGAGTACATCGGAGGAGGTGCGCTACTCACACCTTTGCCCACAGGCTCGGTATATCCCGGCGGCGGAAGGCCTGACGATGACGACATGCCGTGGTGACTTGCGACGAGTGCCACACTTATCGCCACCACGGCCACGGCCACGACCACGACCACGACCACGACCACGACCACGACCACGACTACAACCACAACCACTCCTCTCCATCTACACACACACGCACATACACACACACACACATACACACACACACACACATATACTTCCTTCTCAGAAAATCACATCATGTTCTCCATGCTTGGACTCTGCCGTGGAGTGACCATGGGTTGGCGGCGGACGGCTACATCGGGAAAGGTGGCCGGAGCAGCAGGCGTGGCTGGTCTGGGCAGGCTTCATGAACACATTGCTCAGGCTTCGTCGCAGGCATTTGATTCAGCACGGGCAAAGGTAGACAGTCTGAACAAGCGGCCGTCGAACGAGACACTGCTCCGGCTGTATGCGCTGTACAAGCAGGCGACGGTTGGCCCGTGCGAGACTGATCGTCCGTCGATGCTCAACATGGTCAACCGCGCAAAGTGGGATGCTTGGCACGGACTGAGTGACATGCCGCAGGAGGACGCCCAGGATGCATACATCCAGCTGGTCGATGGCCTGGTCAAGGAAAATGCCGACGAGATGGCATCGACATCAGACAGCGCCGCCGCCGCTCCGGCTCAAGGCTACCTGCCTGAGTCGTCCAACATGCGGACCGAGATGCTGGACAACGGAGTGGCGCATGTCCAGCTGACCTCGCTCACTGTGGCGCCGTCGTTCTTTACCGATCTGGGTGCCACCTTTTCGGCGCTCGGGGCCATGCCCGAGGTCAACGTGGTGGTGCTCTCTGCGGAGCGTGGGGCGCGGGCCTTCTCGTACGGGCTCAACGTCGAGGCTACCATGGCCGAGTTTGGGCATGTGCTGATGGACAAGTCGCGCAAGCCGGAAATGTACGCCGAGCTGAAGAAGTGGCAGGCCTCGATCTCGACGCTGGCCACCATCGAGGTCCCGGTCATCGCTGCCGTCCACTCGCACTGCATCGGCGCCGGCGTTGACATCATCACCGCCGCCGACATCCGCCTCGCCGCCCGCGACGCCAACTTTTCAGTCCGTGAGGCCCAGCTCGGCATCACCGCCGACATGGGCTCGCTCCAGCGGCTGCCGCACATTGTGGGCCAGGGCCACACACGCCACCTTGCGCTCACCGCTTGCGACGTCGACGCGCCCACCGCCGCCGCCATGGGCCTCGTTGCGCCACAGCTCGCCGACGACGCCGACGCCGTCATCGACGCCGCACTCGACATGGCCCAGACCATCGCCGCCAACCCGCGCCCGGCCGTCACCGGCACCAAGCACATCCTCAACCATCTCATCGACAACTCGGTCGAGTCGGAGCTCGACTACGTCGCGCTGTACAACACGGCCGTCCTTGACTTTGACGTCATCTCCGAGGCGTACATCAAGGCCCAAAAGGCGCGCGCTGCCGCCAAGGCCAACAACTAATACCCGTCTTGAACCACGACCAGAATGGGAGGAAAGGGGAGAGAGAGAGAGAGGGGGGGGGGGGGGAGCAATCTGGTCGGCACTCGCACCACATCGCGTGTCGACATCGGGACCGAGACCAAGCACGACTGCGCCGCACCACTCGACGCACCGACTGACCAACCATGTCCAGTGTACGTATCCGACCGATCACCCACACCTGAGCTAGAGAATGTTCCCATAGCCTATGGATACATGCTGGGGAAGGGGAAGGCTGGGCTGACTGTCTGGCCCGGCTGTGTGTGGTGGTGGTGGTGCTGGCTGGCGGAGAGGAGGAGGGGAGGGGGGAGGGGAGAGGGGGAGGCTGTGGTCGTGAAGCCTTCAGTGGCTTCGCGAAGGTTTCGGTCGCCGAGACGGCATGGGTGGGCGCGACTTGCTTGGCATCCAAGGCCTGCATCATGATGTTTGAGAGCGGGGAAAGTAGCTAGTGAGGAAGATATAGAGCTTCTGGTGGTAGAGGTTAATACTGGTTGTCCTGAGGGGTGGGAATCGTTTGTATGGGTGGGTAGAAGGGTGACCCGAAGCCGCCCCCTCGTGTCCGAGTGATCGTGATCGCGATCATGATCATGATCATGATCACGAACACGATCCTTGGCCAGGGGCTGCGGTCATGCTGCTGCACATGGGCATGGGCATGGATTGGTGAGTCACGACTGTGCACTTGTACACTGGCCACACTCAAAGACAGTATGCCATACTCACTTGCTCATTATGGTGGTCAACAGGCTGAAGCGCTCAAGAACGAGGGCAACGCGGCCTTTACGGCCAAGGACTACGAGACGGCCGTGGCCAAGTTTACGGCGGCCATTGAGGCCGACGCCAACTACCATGTGGCGTACTCGAACCGCTCGGCGGCGTACTCAGCAATGGGAAAGTACGACGATGCTCTGGCTGACGCCGAGAAGGTGATCGAGATCAAGGGCGACTGGCCTAAGGGCTACCTGCGCAAGGCCACTGCGCTCCGGTTCCTGGGGCGGACTGACGACGCGATGGCTGCCTACGACACTGGCCTGGAGGCTACGTCGGGTGCGCAGGCTATTGCCGATGCCAAGGCCAAGTTTGAGGCCGAGGCCGCGCCTGCCAATCCGCTCGCCTCGCTCTTTGACGAGACGGTGTGGACTAAGATTGCGACCAACCCGCAGACGCGCGAGTACATGAGCCAGCCGGACTTTGTGCAGATGATCCAGGCGGTGCAGAATGACAAGTCCGGGACTGCCGTCCAGCAGTACATGCAGGATCCGCGGTTCCAGGCCGTCTTCATGATGCTCCTCGGCGCCAACATGCCGCCCGGCGCCAACAACCCATTTGCGGCCGCCGCCGCCGACGGTGCGGCAGCCGCCGCCGAGTCATCGGCCCCGCCGTCGAGCTCGCAGCCCGAGCCGGCGCCCGAGCCGGTGCCCGAGCCCGAGCCCGAGGTCGACGAGGAGGCCAAGGCCCGCGCCGAGACCAAGGCCCGCGCCGACGCTATCAAGAGCGAAGGCAATGCGCTGTACAAGAAGGGCAAGTTTGACGACGCACTCGCCAAGTACCGTGAGGCTGAGTCGCTCCTCCCTGACGAGGTCACGTACATCCTCAACCAGGCCTCGGTCTTCCTCGAGAAGGGCGAGTACGAGACGTGCATTGAGACGTGCGAGAAGGCTATGGACGTTGCCCGCGAGACCCGCGCCGACTACGCCACCCTTGCCAAGATCCTCACCCGCAAGGGCAACTGCTTCCTCCGCCAGAAGATGTACGACGAGGCCATTGCTGCGTTCGAGTCGGCTCAGCGCGAGCACCGCACCGCGCCCACGCTCAAGCTCATCAACAAGACCAAGCGCCTCAAGCGCGAGGCCGCCGCCAAGGCGTACTACGACGACGACAAGGCCGCCGCCGCCAAGGCCGAGGGAAATGACGCCTTCCGCGCCCAGGACTATCCGACCGCTGTCAAGCACTACACCGAGGCTATCAAGCGCAACCCGAAGGACCACACGTTCTACTCCAACCGCGCCGCGTCGTACATCAAGCTCGGCGCCCTGCCCGAGGCTCTCAAGGACATCGAGGCCTGCCTCGAGATCAAGCCCGACTTTATCCGCGCCTACTCGCGCCGTGGCCAGATCGAGTTCCTCATGCGTCAGTACCACAAGTGCATCGACACGTACCAGACCATGCTCGAGCTCGAGCCCGAGAACACAGAGGCCAAGGAGCAGATGATCAAGGTCGAGAACGCCATCCGCGCCCGCGAGCTCAACCCGCCGGGCACTCCCGAGGAGCAGGAGGCCGAGCGCGCACGCGCCCTCTCCGACCCGGACATCCAGCGCCTCTACGCCGACCCCAACGTCCAGTCGGCTCTCCAGGCCATGGCCTCAGACCCCGCCGCCGCCAAGGACCTCATGGCCGACCCGTCCATGTCGGTCAAGATTCTCAAGCTCCGTGCCGCTGGCGTCATCCGCTTTGGCTAACGCGGGCAGTAAACATCGCTTCGGCTCCCATCGCCCCCCAATGCCCACCAGCAGCCGAGCACTGCCCGTCCGTTAGAAGCCACACTTGTCTTGCACCCCGCCCAGCCCGTCTAGCCGGTCTTTCTTGCACTCATGGCCGCCCACGCCGAGTCTACCGAGCTTGTGGCCCTCCTCCGTCGCCGATGCGGCGATCCCGAGGCTGCGCTTGCCGCCTGCCGCCAGCGCGAGGGTCCCCTCCATCCAAAGTGTCGCAAGTGTACGTCGATGCCAGTAGCCGAGTAAGGGGGGAGGGGGGGGGGGGGGGGAGCAGGAGCGATGAACTCACGAGGTTTTTCACACGAAATGCGCGAAAAAATGCTGCATGCCGAATGGTGCCCGATGAACGTGACGCGGGCCGGGCTGGCGGGTTGCGGGAGCAGTTGAGACTGCGGTGGGCCTCTGCAGGGCACGGGCCGGGTGCCCGTCCATCGTAGCCGACTACGAAGCGTGTCTTGAGGTCCATCTCCAGAGCGCTGCAGGCGGCGATGCGGCAGCCAGCCAGCTGGATCTCATGGCGCAGCATCCCGAGACAGCAGTGTGTCAGGCGGAGGCGAGCAAGCTGTCGACATGCGCCATGGCGGTGGCCCAGCTAGTCGACGGCGCACCGGCGCCTGTGCCCCGCGGGGTGGAGGCCGAGCTCACCGCCGCTTGCCGCAAGGTCAACGACAAGCTCGCGGCGTGCGAAGCGAGACAATCACGCGGTGTGGTCCCTGCTCAACCTGGGGCGTGTGCCAAGGCCAGGGAAGCCGCCCTCCTCTGCGCAGGCCGGGTCGTCTGCCCGGCCGACACGGCTGCGCTCTCGGCCTGCCGCACTCGCACCCTCTGGGGATGGCTCCCGTTTGCAGACTGCGAGCCTGCGACCGATGCTGTCCACCGATGCCTTGCCGCCTTTTACGCCACTCTGGCCAAGCGGAAGCAGCTCAATGCCGCCGCCGGTCGATGATGGTTTAGCCCGGGGGCTCGATGAGCGGGGAGGGCTACCAGGGCTACATCGAGATGTGAGAGGAAGATGGCCGTCTGCCTGTGTGAAGGAGATCATCCAAAGCAACAGAAAGAGAAAGAACGAGAGCGAGGGCGTGGATGAGGCCAAGCACGCATAGACAAGGGCAAGAAGAGCGAGGACAAAGGGGACGAAATCGAGATCGAGAGGCGAGAGAGAACGAGGGCAAGCGAGTGAGCGAGGACGAGAGACGAGGGTGAGATCGAGAGGCGAGAGAGCGAGGGCGAGCTCAGCGATGTGTACATCTCGACAGTCTAGGCAGTGCGGAGGATGATGTGGACGCCCGAGTCAGTGTCGACGACATCAGAGAGGTCACCGACAGCCAGGGCAAAGGTAGCATCCTCAAAGGGCTTCTGCATCTGGCCACGGGTAAAGTGACCCAGATCACCACCATTACGAGCAGAGGAGCAGTCGGAGAGCTCAGTAGCAGCATCGGCAAAGGTCACTTCGCCCGACACAATCCGCTCACGGATGGCTTTGAGCTGAGCAATGGCATCGCTCTTGTCGGTGGCACGGATTCGCTCGCCGTCCGGGTCGCGCCACGACGCCAGACGCCGCGAGCCAGAGTGCTTGATGAGGAGGTGCGAGGCACGGACAGAGGAAGACATCTTGCTTGAATGAGGTAGTTGAAAGGTGTGGGGTGTGGGGTGTGGGGGTGAGGGGAAGGGGGGGGGGGGAGGGAGGCTTTTGCCTGCCCACTTGCTTTTGGCGCTCTTTGTTCTGTCGGTCGGTCGGTCGCCGGTCGGTTGCTGGACGGTCGCAGGTCGCTGGTTGGTCGCTGGTTGGTCGCTGGTTGGTCGAGATCGGTTGCAGATCGGTTGCAGATCGGTCGCAGATCGGTCGCAGATCGGTCGCAGATCGGTCGCTGGTTGGTCGAGATCGGTTGCAGATCGGTCGCAGATCGGTCGCAGGTCGGTTGTAGATCGGTCGCAGATCGGTCGCAGATCGGTCGCAGATCAGTTACAGGTCGGTCGCAGATCGGTCGTAGGTCAGTCGCAGATCGGTCGCAGATCGGTCGCGGGGCAGATCGGTCGCAGATCGGTCGCAGGTCGGTCGCAGATCAGTTACAGGTCGGTCGCAGATCGGTCGTAGATCGGTCGTAGGTCGGTCGCAGGTCGGCCGGTCGATCACTTGGGAACGTCATACTTGCACATTGGACAGTTGGAGACGCGCCGGAGCCACTCGTCGATGCATTGCGTGTGGAAGACGTGGAGGCATGGGAGCGTTTTGGCTGCTTGCCCGGCCACGAGCTCGGAGAGACAGACGACGCAGGTCAAGGTGTCACCACTGCTGGTCGGCGGCGCACTCTGGCCGACGACAAAGGTCGGCAGCGCGTCGATGGCCGCATCTGATGCCCCTCGCGGAACCGCTGGGCCCATCCGCTCCTCAAGCTCCATCATCTCCTCGTACGACAGCTCACCGGCGCCGCCAAAGCCCGGCGGAAGCACAACCGCAGGCGTGCCGTCGTCACGGAGCCCGCGGATGCGGTTGAACGTCTGTGGAGTGATGACAAGCCGATCACCGGCCCGCCCCAGAGAGTTGGGCATCCTACTCAGCGGATCGGCCCTTCGCCGCCATCCAGCCACATCCACATCACCAAAGTCGTCGTCCGGCATCTCCCCCCCCATCTGCCGCAGCTGCCATGCCAACATGGCCGCCGTCTCGCTCCTCCAATCATCGACGACGTCGGAATCTTCCGAGCTGCTGCCGCCGCCCAGCGCGTCGCGCGCCAGCGCCCGCTCTGCTGCCTCGCGTGCCTCCTGCGCTCGCCGCCTTGACCGCCGCACCTGCTCCCGCCGGAATGCCTCCTCCTCCTCCTCCTGCAGAGCCCTCGCCAGTGCCTCATCCGACATCACATCAGCGTGCCGAGTCTCCGCCAAAGGCACTTCCGCTTTGTCCACCGTCTCATACACCGCAGCCCGCGCCGCCTCGCTAGCCGCCAGTGACGCCGCCAGCGATCGCATCAGAGCCTCGTTGCCGTCAATAGTCATCCGACTGTCACCCATCGTCCGCCCAGAGCTCTGTCTCATGCCTCGCCAACTATTCATCCCCGTCCCCGTCGCCGCCGTCGTCGTCGTCGCCGCCGCCGTCGTCGTCGTCGTCGCCGCCGTCGTTGTTGTCGTCGTCGTCGTCGTCCGTCTCGAGGCGTCGCCGCCGCGGCCAGCAAGCCCATCACCTGCGCCTGCTCCTCGTCCCTGTTGCTGGGCCAGGTACCGCTCCCGGGCCGCACGACGGACTTGGGCAAGCTGCTCGTCCATGCTCCTGGGGGAGGGGGGGGGGGGGGTTGGTGACGGGGGGGGGGTTCGTGGAGGAGGGGAAGGGCAGGAGAGTCAGCCCAGTCAAGTCGGGCAGGTGTGTGACGTGAAGGGGGCAGAGTGAGTGACAGGCATGGTCGACTCATGGCGTGTTATGGCACTTGGTCACATAGGACGGAGGGGAGGGAGGGGGGGGGGGAAGGGGGTGGGGTCGAGGGAGTTGACGAGTTAGATCGACTCCTGGAGGAGCTTGTGCATGTCCTCCAGGCGAGTGGAGAGCGAGAGGTCGAGGTACTTGTCGCCGATCTCAACAATGTAGCCGCCGAGGATGTCCTTGTCGACCTGGGTGGTGAGCTCAAGCGACTCGCCCTTGGCGAGGTACTTGGTCTCGAGCTCCTTCTTGAGCGCCGCCACCTCGTTGGACGACATCTCCTGGGCAAGGGTGACGGTGGCAATGACCTCACCACGCTCGGCGATCATCATGGAGCGGTAGGCGGCGATGATGACATCAGCATCAGCCAGGCGGTTCGACTGAGCAAGGACGCCAAAGAACGCCTTGGTCACCTTGGACGCGTTCGAGAGCGCCGCATCGAGAACCTTGAGCTTCTCGTCACCCGACACAAACGGGTTCTTGAGGAAGGCCGCAAACTTGGCCGACGACTCGATGGCGCCGCCGATCGAGGCCAGGTCACCCTCAACCTGCGCGGTAGCCTTGGACGCCGCAGCAGCCCGGTAGAGCGCCGTGGCGTAACGCCCAGACACACCAAAGAGCTTCAGCGGAGCACCGCCCGAGGACGAAGCCGCGGCAGTAGCCGCATATGTGCGCTGTGACCAGAGTAACCGACCAACACACCGACGAGCAAGCCAACCGAGTCAACAAAGCAAGCCAGACCAGGTAGCCGAGACAACGATAAAAGACAAAGATGGAGACAGAGAAGTAGACCGAGATGTGGAGTGAGCGAGAGAGGGGAAGCCAGGCCAGCGAGACCATCACATCAATCCGCGTCCATCCAGCAGCAGCAGCAGCATCAGCAGCAGCAGCAGTAGCAGTTGCAAACAGCAGCAATAACAGTTGTATGCAGCGTATACAATGGTAGTGAGTGAGTATGGTGGTGGGGGTGGTCGGCTCCGGCTCCCGGGCTCCCGCTCCCTGGCTGTGGGCTCCGAGCTCGGGTCGGTCATTGAAAAATTGACGCTGTGCTGGCAACGCGACACAGCGACGGGGGATGGGCATAGGGGAAGCACAAGACAAGCACATTGTAGACAGGTTGGCTAGGATTGTACACCAGTCTTTGTTCTCTGTAGTAGACATACTTGGGGCATCTCATATAGACTATACGTGGCGACAGAGCCTTGCCCAACCTGGCCATTCCCTCCCCCCCCTCGCCTCCCCGTCGAACCACCGCCGCCAACCCGCAGCGCATCCAAAAACTGAGCACACAGCTGGCCCGTTTGAACCCTATGGTACACACGCACACACACCGCCACACACACACCACACCACATCCCGCCCTTCTTCTCTTGTGGCAAGGATACAACGTTCACAAGGGACAACACGTACAGTAGCAGTCAGAGTGGCAGCAGCCAGACGGGTCCGAGCAAGGCTAAACATAGTGGACAAGGCGTCGAGTGGTGTCCGAGGCCAAGTTTCGCCCGCTCGCTCACGGTGCCGGTCGCTGGCTCGCCTCCCCCCGCCCCCCCCTCGATTCGAATGTGACTTTTAGGTTTCGTTCGCTCGCCAAGCGCCCGCGCTCGCCGCGCCATCATCCATGCACACCACATAGTACGACATACATGGATAGCGGTAGAGATAGCAACACGTAGCGTGAGTATGGGTGTGGGTGGATGGCCATATGTGGTTCTAGCGACTCACCCGTGCATGATGCGGATGGCGGGACGACTGGCTTGGTTACACTCGTCGCGGATTGTCGTCTGTCAATGGCCTTTCGTTCGCTTGTGGGACGGGTCTTCCCCTCCATGCTTCCTGCCAGCGCGGCTTCTGCCCACGTTGCACGCGACAGACTTCAGATCATCCTTGCCAAGTCGCGCATGGACGCATCGTCGTCACTGACAGAAGCTGTTGACATGGCCAAGATGCAGGAGGATCTCCTTGCCGTCGTCCGCGTACGTGCCCGCTGTCGCCAGCCCGTGATCACGACCGTGATCACCGCCCTGATCGCCACCCTGCAGGAAAAGGCCACCACGCCCTGCACCCCCTCCCCCTCCCCTTCCCCACCGCCAAGCCCAGGCCCTCCCACCATGGCCATGATACTCACTCTCTATGCCTCCCCTTGCCATCTTCAGAAGCATCTCAAGACCTCTTATGACGTCGCCACCGACGACATTGTGTGCAACAGTACGTTTTGGCGCGCAACTTTGGCTCGGCCGCCGCGGCCTACGCGCCATGGCTATGACCGGTGCCAACTCTGGAGAGGACGAGACAGAGTAAGAGAGCGGAAGGGGAGGAGAGGCGAGACGGGCAGTACTTACGGAGAATGATGGGGAATGTGGCGTGGGCGGGGGTAGTCCGTCGGGATGGCAGCCTCGAGGTGTTCGAGCTGCAGATTAACATGAACGCGTAACCTCTTGCCGGCAATGGCGCGGAAGGGTGGGGGCGGGAAGGAGGGCCTGCCGCATACCGTCTTGGGGCTCGGGGCTGAGCTGGCGTTTCTTGCTGGGCATGCTGGCGATGGTGACACAACTCGTGGCCATGGCCGTCATCGTGATGCTCAAGGATACGGCCAAGATCGCTAACACACGTGCACGAGCCGTGCCTCATCGCAGCCATACACACACACATACATCCTTCACTATAATCTGCTCTGCTAGCCAGTGTAGGAGTCGCTGTTCGAGTCGATGATCCGACTCGAGGAGGTGCTGACGCTGTTGCTGCCCTCGCTCTGGCTTGAGCCCACAAGCTCGGCGATCTGGGCCTGGCAGCTACGGTCATCGCTTGCCGTCGACTTGCTGCTCGATCCGGCCATCATCGCCTCTAGGCTCTCCAGCTCCACATCCTGCGAGCGGGACAGCGGGACCGGGCGCATAACCATGCGACGCGACCGCCGAGTCTTGCTCTGGTCATGGACCGCGAGGGAAGCGCGCGGGAGCGAGACCTCAGACACAAGGTCGTCGACTTGGTCATCGTTGCGCCACATATCGCCCTCAAACGAGCGGCCCATCCGGGATCGTGACTTTGACGATGCCACCGACTCGTCGATGCTCGACTTGGCGCTCCGTGTGTACATAGCCTTGGATGTGCAGGGGGCACCAGCAAGCGTCCGCGCTGATCGCGAGGTACCCGAGCAGCCTGGTGACATTGACATCGACAACGACACTGAGCCCGTGTCCGAGACTTTGCCCATCATCTCCCGAATCTGTCCGTCGACAAAGTTGCGGTTCATGACAGCGGGCGAGATTGCGAGCGAGAGTGACGATCGCCGCCGCTTGCCGTTGCTTGTTCGCGACCTCGACCTCGACCGCTCCAATGGCTCGAGCTCCATTGACTGGAGGTGTGCCGGATTGAGCGAGATCGGCCCGCCAGACACAACTCGCCCGTTGCGCCCCAGCGCACGGAGGCTCTTGAGCGTCGACGTCCTCTTCGATCGCTTCGACTTGCTCGCATTCGATCCCGTGCCGTCATCATCTTGCAATGACCCCATGTCGGACAACTCGCGCGACCGCTGGCCGTGGGACGACACCGAAATCATTCCCGAGTTCTGCGGTGAGAGCCAGCCCCGCGATCGCCGCCGATCAAGCTCGCCCGAGTAGACCAAAGTCGACTCGTCTACGCTGATCGCTCCCAAATCAAATGCCACCGAGTTGTTCCTAAGCGCAAACTCGTTGCCGGTCCGCTCCGACAGAAACGTCTCACCGCCGGCCATCGACGAGCTCCACCTCAAGTCCGACTGCATCTCGGTCTCTCGACGAGATCGCTTTGATCGGAGCGAGCTGGCCGAGCCCATGTCCGGAAAGCCTTGCCCGTCCAACGAGCGTGATAAAAGCATGCCCGACGAGAGCTCCCACGGCTGCGGGAGAGGATCAAACGTCCGCAAGGCCACGACCGAGCCCTGGCTCGACACCGAGTAGACATCAAAGTATGCAGCGCCGTCCGGTGGGCCCTTGGCGCATCCGACGTGCTCGATAAAGATGTGCGAAGGCAAGGTGGCCGGAAGAGTCTGACGCGTCTCGGCGGTCATCAGCACCTGGCCGGCAGCCGACGCCGACGCTACCGCATCTGCATGCGACATGGCCGCCCCGGTATATGCCGCCCGCTGCGTTCGCGTGTCGTGCATAACCACCGGATTGCCGGCGTGGAGCCCGATGCGGACCCGCAGGCCACGCCATAGCCACAGCGGGTAGCCGCGGGGTCCAGACATGGTCGCCGCCTCGGTCCGGCAGGTTGGATGCTCGAGCACGGCGTCTGGCCACTCTGCGTACAGCAGCTGGGTCTGGATCGCCAACGCGGCCTCGACGGCTCGCAGGGCACCCTTGGCGGGGAAGACAGCCACAAATGCATCGCCCTCGGTTCGCGCCACGTACCCGCCAAAGTCCTTGATGATGTGCGCCACAAGCTCGTTGTGCACATCGATGGCCTTCTCCATCGCCTCGGGAAGCTCCTCCCACAGCCGAGTCGAGCCGACCACATCGGTGATGAGGATCACAGCAAAGCCATTGGGAGCAGCATCTGCCGCCATCGCTGTATCCTCAGCTGCCCAGACCTCCTCGTCGCCAACAGCGTTTCGACGTCGCAATCGAAGCGCCACATACAAGCAAAGGATGATGCTGGCACCCAGGCCGACAACAGCTGATGTTGCCATCACAGACTCGACCGGACGTCGGCGCTCACTGGATGGCGCGCTGCTCTCAGCGCACGATCCTATCGCGCTCCCTCCGCAAACCCCACAAGCATCCAGCTGCGCCCTTGATCCGCGCACAAAGTCGCATCCAACGCAGCTGAGACCATCGCCGCCACACACACCGCACGCATCGAGCGTCGCGTTTCCGCCCCAGCACACCCCGCATGCATCACGGCCTGCATCGTGCCCGCCGCACAGCCCGCATCTGTCCATTGCCTGCCCGCCGCCGTAGCACACACCGCATGCATCCCGCGCTCGGCCGCCACCAAAACACTCTCCGCATGCATCACGATGGCTGCCAGGCGTTCGGCCGGTGGTCCCACCGACGCACACGCCGCATCCGTCGACGTATGCCTCGCCACCGCACACCCCCGCGCAGTCGTGCACCGCACCAAGACCATTGCACGCGGCAGGACACGTGCCCACGCCAGATGGCCCGCCACACGTTCCGCATCCGTCAAACACCTGCCCGCCGTCCGGCATCGGTAGGCCGTTGCAGCCAAGGCACGAGCTGCCGTCCCCGCCGCACACGCCGCAGACATCGGGTACTGCGTCCGAGTTGGGCACACCATCACAGCCGACACATTGGCGGCCATCGCCAAAGCACACACCGCAGACATCGACTGAGCTGTTGTTGCCCCAGCACACGCCGCACGAGTCGAGATCGGCGTTGCCCCCAAAGCACACGCCGCAGGCATCGACATCCGAGTCGGCCACGTGCTCGGTTCCAGGCCCAGAGCATACGCCGCACGAGTCGGGGAGGCCATCGCCACCGCACACATCGCTGGACACGCCTTGTCTCGCACGAGAAGGCGTGTGAATGGAGTCAGCGGTCGCGAGCGAGACCACAACGTCCAGGGCTGCGATCTCGATCTCTGCCGGCGCGCTGCTCTCGTCCGTCCCGATCCGCACCACGACATCCAACTCGTCGCCAGCGACCTTTTGTGCGTCTGAGAGCAGTCGCACGAGCTCGAGACTGCGGATCGTGGCGCGCCGGTGGCCGGGCGCCCACACAAGTGGTAGACGGGCAGCTCCGGTGACAATCATCCCCGGGGCCGTGAGCTTGCCAAGAGGACGAAAGACTCCCACATCTACGACAATGGTCTGGGGCACGAGGGGATCATGCCAGATGGTAGAGCTCGCCACAGCGATTGAGTTCGAGCGCGAGACCATCAGAGTTGCGGCGTGGATGACGATGGCCTGGCTGTGCGAGGCTGGTGGCAGGGTCAAGCCGATGTGGGGGAGGCCATCGATGATTGTTCTGTCTGAATGGGTGGCGACCAATGTGACAAGATGGAGACTGCCACGATCGTTGCCCGGCTTGCCAGCCAGGGCTAGGGCGGCGATGACGAACCAAGAGAGACATATAAACACCAGAGGCATCCGCCAAGGATACAATGGTTTCATACGGAAGAGAGGGGAGTTACCATGCCTCCTTCTGACGCTTGGCGTGGCTCACCGTGTGGCAATGGGTGCGGAGAAAAACAACCTGCGGGCTGGGTGCGGGTGCGGGAAAGGGGTGGGTGTCCCGGTGGAATGCAGGTACATGTCAAGGACAAGGCAATGGAACCGAACAGCTTTACGACGCTTTTGCTGTGCTGATGATATCGAGCGCAGCTGACAAGCGTGGCTTTGGGCTCTTCTTGCGTCTCATCGGTGCAGGCGAGGCTGGGGAGGCTGGGGAGGCTGGGGAGTGCGACCGCGTGTGCGATCGTGCTCGCGTGCGGGCGCGAGTCGAGTCAGCCACGCCCAGAGAGATATTGCGATACGCAGGGTGTTGCTTGCGCTTGCGCTTGCGCTTGCGCAGAATCGTGCTCGGGACCGCACATGGGGCAAAGGGGTTGGTCTCGTCCGTGGTCGGCGAGACAAGGGCTTCGATGGTGCCACTTGCGGAGGCGGCGGCCTCCTCGGCGGCCAAAGCGCGAAAGTGTGCGGGCGACAAGCCAGAGGTGCCTGGCACACGATCGAGGTCGAGCGAGTCCAGCTCGGGCGAAGAAAACACCCGCTTCGGAGCTGGGTTGCTGTTCTTGTGGCTCATGTTGCGTTTGGGGCGTTGTGATCGTTTGGGAATGCCGCCGCCGCCGATGGTCTCGCGGAGATTGTGGTTGGACACATGACCGCGTGACACGATGCGAAGGCGGTGACGGTCAGCAATGGTCGCATTGCCCGAGTTTGACGTATCCCCATCCGACGAAGCCTCGATGGCGCCCGATAAGAAAGCGAACGCCGGGTTGGCTGGCGGCTCGGCAAGCGGGGTGATGGCGTGGCTCTGCGAGCCCGAGCGATGCATGGCTCGCCGGTTGGCGTGTGCTGGCGACGATGATCGTATGGTGCGCCGAACTCGGGTCCGAGCACGCGAGCCCTGTAGCGAGCAACCCCGCTGGTGAGCGACAGACTCGGCTGTCGGGTCGGCCGATGCTCGGCCGGAGACGCGCGCGTCGACTGTCGTGGCGCGCGCTCGCGGTGCATCCGTTGGCAACATGGAGCAGTCGGAGGATGTTGAGTCGAGGCGTGACGGTGTAGTGCAGCCAGTATGTGAGGTCCAGAGCATGAGAGGTGCCTTGCGGCCAAGGCCCATCGGGACTGAGGCCAAGCCGGAGACCGGGCGAGGAGGCGATTGCGGCTCGACGTGGTTGACGGAGATCCCAGTCGCGTGAGTGGCAGACGAACAAAGCTGATGGTTGGAGCTTGTCGACAGTGGATCGCCGTTGCGGCTCCGCCGCGATCGCGTCGAAGTCTGCCGGAGCATGAGGACCTGCTGGCGGCTCTGGACGCTGAGCGAGTCGGATCTGTTGCGCGAAACACCGGCAAAATGACGAAACATGAGGACCGAGCCCTGGACGGCGACATTGAACATGTCGAGCGTCCCGCCACCGGCATCGACGTAGCCGACGTACTCGAGGTTGATGTGGGCTGGGATGTGGTTCGGCATTCGCTCGACAGCCCGCATTGAGATGGTGACTTGGCCCGGCTCGGTGGCGGCGAGGATGTTGTTTCCATGGGCAAGTGCGCTCCCGGTGTACGCCATGCGCTCTGTCCGCACATCAAACGAGGCAATCGGCTTGCCGACGTGGACACAGGTCCGAACCCGCAGCCCGCGCCAGGTGTGCCGCAGAGGACCGGGCGCAATGCCTTCCTGCAACTTGCGCAGTTTGGATCGACAGAGTTGATGGCGAAGGATTTCTAGCGGCCACTCAACCTGGAGCAGCTCCTCTTGGACGGCAACGGCGGCCTCGATGGCGGTGAGGATGTTAGCGGAAGGAAAGATAATAATAAACGAGTCGCCCTCGTTCCGGGCCTCGTATCCGCCGTACTCGGCCAGCGTTGTGCGGATGCATGCATCGTGGAGGACTACAGCGCGCTTCATAGCATCGGGCTCATCTTCCCACAGCACAGTCGACGAGGAAATGTCAGTGATGAGAATGGCGAGCTCGCCGGTGGGTGCAGCGGCTCGGGCGGTGGCCTCCTTGCGAGCCATGAAGCCGACTTTGGAGCGCCGCATGCGACGCGGGATGACAATCGTGACCGCGGCGGTAGCGATGAACAAGACAAGGCAGGCCGACGAACCAACCATGACGATGGATGAAGTCGAGAGCGTGGTTAGGCGGGTAGGCGCGGTTTGGCATGCATTGCTTCCACCGCATACGCCACACGCGTCAAGCTCCTGTCCAGATCCGACAACAAAGTCACATCCAACGCACGAGCTTCCGTTGCCACCGCACACCCCGCACACATCGCGGCCGGCATCGCCGCCAAAGCACACCCCACATGCATCGCGAAAGGCATTGTTCCCGTCGCAGATGCCGCAGGCGTCACGGCGAACGTTGTTGCCGAAGCAATCGCCACAGGAGTCGCGTGCCGCGTCGCCACCAAAGCACACCCCGCAGCTGTCTTTGAACGCATTGGGCGTGTTCGATGTGGAGCCTGCGACGCACATGCCGCACTCATCGATATACGCGGTGCCGTTGCAGACGCCAAAGCAGTCATTAACCGCGAAGGAGTCAGGCAAGCACGAGGTCGCGCACGCCGAGATGCCCGATGGCCCACCGCACACGCCGCATCCGTCACACCACACGCCGCCCAGCGGGATCGGGATAAAGTTGCAGCCGGAGCAGGCCGAGCCATCGCCGCCGCACACTCCGCAGATGTCCGGGACCGTGCCCGAGTACGGGATGCCATCACATCCGGCACACGTCGCGTTGTTCCCGTAGCACATGCCACAGCCGTCTTTGGCGGCATTGTTGCCAAAGCACACGCCACAGTCGTCAAGATCGGCGTTGCCACCAAAGCACACGCCACAACTATCAAGGTCCGAGTCGGCAATGTGGCCGGTCCCGTGGCCCGAGCAAATGCCGCACGAGTCGACAAAGGCTGGCAATGCGCAGGGCGGAGCAGGGGGGGGCGGGGGCGGTGACGGTGGAGGGGACGGTGGTGGCGACGGCGGCGGCGGTGACGGTGGTGGCGATGGTGGCGGCGGTGACGGTGGTGGCGACGGCGGCGGCGGTGACGGTGGTGGCGATGGGGGCGGCGGTGACGGTGGTGGCGACGGCGGCGGCGGTGACGGTGGTGGCGACGGCGGCGGCGGTGATGGTACCACAGGCTGGCACGACGGCGTGCCTGGCAGATACACGCCAGAGCTGTCGCACGTTACGTTGCCATGGCCATCGACAGTGGTGGCCACGAAACCGGGATCGCAGTTCAGATGCAGCGAGTCACCGACAGGGGCGACGGTCGTGAGTGTGGTGGGATCGATGGAGAGTGAGCCGTTTTCGACGGAGAGCATGGGGCAGACGGCGACGTAGTTGATAGAGACCATGGGCACCGGATCGACATGGATTCGACACAAGTCGCCTGCACCACAGGCAGAACCGTCCTGTGCCATAAAGACAAGCAGGTGATCGCGGTCAATGGCGCCATAGGAGTAGGCAGAGGTGAGCATGTCAGCCAGCTCGGTGCCCCTGACCAGCCACCGATTACCGGCCGAGTCCCAAGTACCAACGACCATCGGATTGCCAGCAATCAAATGATCAAAAGAGTCGACAGTGCTCCACGGCCAGTCGTCAAACTCGTTGTCCTCGTACTGTGCCGTGGCAGACATGACGGCCAGGCGAAGATCGAACGGCAGGTCTGCCTCGACCCTTTGAAAGACGATAGCACTCGAGGGGAGGAAATGGACGAGGCCGGTAGAGGAGGTGATGGCCGATCCCAAAGCAAAGTTGACTGCCCCGTGCTCGGCATTGTTGGCCACTTCGATAGTGTCCGGCTCCGCCTGCACATAACCGCTCCCAGGAGCCAGGGCGCCGATGAAATCGCCGTCGGTCGGGCTTCCTTTAACCGTCACCACCGTAGCTGCACGACCTGTGGCAGCCACACTCAAGAGGACCATGACTAAGCCAACGAGCATGGCAGCCATTCTGCTAGCATAACGCCGTGTCGCCATGAGAGTCGAGTGTGGCTAACGCCCGTTGATCTCCTCATTGCCATCATCAGCAAACGGATTGCTGATAGCGCGTTTGAGGAACATTTCGGCATTTTGGGTGGTTTGCCGCATGTCTAAATTGGCCAAGCTCGTTTGGAGCTCAACGCGCAGAGCAGGCCACGATATGAGTCCCGCGGCGACGAGCAAGAGAACCATCTCCATGTACCTTGATATAGCATTGTCTCTCCGTCCGAAGGGATTGCTCTCGTGATGCATAACGGCCAACTGCCGAGCGGGGGGGTTGGACCATGAGTTGCCAGCCAACAAAAAAAGAAAAAAAAAAAGGAGACACAAATTGTCAACCACCTCTGACCCGGTTCCAGCCAAGAGCCGGTCGCGCGACATGGCCTTTCCCTGGAGCAACCGAGAGCAACACCAACGTCGTCTGTACCCGTCTTCAATTGTACGTAGCCTCAAAGTGGAGTGCAGATGGTTTATGATGTTGTGCACAATTTGTCGAAGTTGCAGTCGTGAGGGTCGTGTTTCGCGGGCAGTATGGCCATGGGTAGTACCTGCGGCTTGAGCAGCGACTCAATTTTTGGCTTCCATCCATCGCCCGCCGCACCACCCTGACGGCTATGGGCAAGGACTGGGTGGCTGGGCTGGGCAATGAGCCAGTTGTGGAGAATGGGAGGCGCGGAGGGGGCGAGAAGCGGGGAGTGCCAAGGGCAGGGAGGACTCACAGTGTTTGGCGGCGTGGCCGGCTTGTTTGTGCAGCGCAATCTAATGTCGGCTCGCACCTCGATGCTCTCGCTCGCTCGCGCCTCGGCCTCGCTGATGGCGCGCCAGTCGTCGGTCCGCGCTGCGCGTGGTGGCGGTCCGCTTCCGTGGGGTGTTGAGTCGCATGGCTTCCCGGGCCACGGCTCGTCGGTTCCGTTCAAGGTTGTCGGCGCGTCGAACGCCTCCATCGCCGCCCGCGTTGCTTCCCTCATTGCCCTCGGCATCGGCCTTCCCATCTACGGCGTCATCCACTCGAACCGCAACAACTAAGGTCGTCCTTAGCCTCGGGTGGCCGGCGGCGTGATAAACACTGTTTGCCTGCTGATGGTAGAGTGTATTCCTCCCCCCCAAACACACACACACACCCGCAAGCGGTCCTGCCTTGCCACCCTCTGTAACCAAACGATCAATCCAACAACAAGCAATCGTTGCCTTGCCCCCCCCAAACGATCAATCCAACAACAAATAATCGTTGCCCCCCACTTCTTCCATTCCGCTCCCTCCCCTCCCTCCCCCTCCCCCTTCCCCTTCCCCTTCCCCTCGCTTTCTCCCACCCCCCTCCTCCCCACGCACACACACTCATCGCATGGTCACACCCCCGCACACCATCCCCAGATCATGGCCACCCGTCCGCAGCTCTCAGTAGCCATCCCCCAGACACAGGCAGACCACCAGGCCGAAGAAGCCGCCCTCGACTCCTACACGCCCTCGGCGTACCTCTACTCGGCCGTGCCGAGCCACTTTGCCATCCGCTTGGGCCTCTGTCGCTCACCTCGAGCAAGCCAGGAGGACGAGAACAGGCACGATCATGATCATGATCATGATCAGCATCATGATCAGCATGGTCCTGCCTTTGGCATCCAGCTCTGCTCCTGCCCCATCTGCGTCTACGTCGGTGCTGCCGAGTGGGCATCGGCTGCTGCTCACGATGATGGCCATGACGATGATGGTGGTGATGATGGGGGTGAGGGCCCTTCGGAAGGTTATGCGATTGTGCGCGATGCGGCGGCAGAGGTGGCGCGAAATGCAGCCGACAATGGTGGCGGCGAGTGGGGTTACGGCGATGGCAGTGGCGAGTATGTTGACGACGACGACGGATGGGCCGTCGACGAGCTGTACATCTCGCCAACAACTGAAAAGGCCTTCTCGCAGGCGCTCGAGTGGGAGACGTCGCGATCAAAGGCTTCGCATCCGCGCGGGGCTGGGCGCAAGAAGCGGGAGCCCAAGCGGCGACAAAACGAGCGGTATGACGAGAATCTAGGCCGAGTCATCCACACCAAGAAGACCAAGATCAAGGCGTCGGTGTACGCCAAGGCCGAGGCCACTCGTGCTGCTATTGTCGAGCAGAACGAGCGCCGCAAGAACAACGCCCGCCTCCGACTCGGCCTGCTCATCTCGGCCGCCGGCCTCGAGCCATCGTTCGCCGCCGCCGCTGCCGCTGCCGCGGATACACCGCGGTACCACGCGCCGTCGCGGCCTACGCGATCGCGGCAGCAGCGGCATCAGCGGCAGCAGCGGCAGCAGCCACCGCAGCCGGTCGCCGCCTCGCGGCACGACTACACTCGCCAGCTGATGGAGGATCTGGGAGTGGAGGAGCGACTGGCGCGTCTGCTGTTCGAGCTGCAAACACGCGACGCCACGCCCGAGGACTACGAGCTGCTGCTCGAGCTGGACGAGACTGTCGAGGCGCGGACGCTCGACGCCGCCACGGTCGACGTTCTCCCGACGCTCACGGTGGGGTCCGGGCCGGGCGAGTACGATCCGGTGGCCGACGCCGACGCGCTCTGCCCGGTCTGCATGTTCGAGTACGAGGCCGGCGAGTCGGTGCGGCAGCTGCCGTGCGGACACGCCTTCCACGTCGAGTGCATCGACGAGTGGCTGCGGAACCACGCACGGACGTGTCCAGTTGACCGGACCGAGCTCGACCAGTGAGGAGCAGCCGGTACTGGCAGCGGTTGTTTATCACAAGCCCAGCAAAGGGCTACTTGTGCTGCGACGACGGCGATGGTGACGGCGACGGGGTCGACGCTGCGGCGTCCGAGTTGCGACGCGACACCGCGGCCGACGACGACTTGATGCTCTCGAGGGCTACGAGGAGGCGACGCGAGATCTCGAAAAAGGCAAACGAGGTCCCACGGCGGCGCATAAAGTCGAGGACGTAGACGCGAGCGCCGATCTCGTAGAGGGTGATGCCGAAGCGGAGTCCGGCCCGCGGGTCGGCCTGTTCGGCCATGCGGGCGATGATCGAGTACGGGTTCAGCACCCGCCACTCCATGTTGAGCGACCGCAGCGCGCCGTAGACCTCGTGCATGATGTGCTTGGGTGCACACGACGACTTGATGCCGAGCGTGTAGCGCGAGTACGACGGCAGCTGCTGGCGCCGCGCACCGGCGCCAGGCCGCACGCCGCCGGCCCGCAGCGACGGGTCGAGCAGATCCTCCTTAAAGTCCCATGCCGGCGGCGACGCCGCGAGCGCCACGCCCTCGGGCGCCGACGCCTGTCCGCCCTGTCTACTGCCCTGGCTACTTGCGCCGTACGTTGTGCTTGCATCGAGCATGAGTCGGTATGCGACAACAATGGCCGAGCGCGCGCCATAAACGCCTGAGCGCGCATCAGCGGGCGACCGCGGCGGCGACGACGCTGACGTTGGTGCAAGCGACTGGGTCAGCGCCGACGGCGAGCCACGGCTCGCGCCAACAAGTATTGGCGGTGATGAGCCGAGGCGCCCAGGAGCATCGGCTGCTGCGCTTGCAGACGCGCCTGGCGCACCACTCTCGCTGGAAGCGGCTGCACTGGGAATAGCCTCTAGCAGCGCGGCATAAGCCTCGTCGTACGGCATGTCGAGGCGGGCCGCGACCTGGGCGAGGACGCCCTCGTCAATGGTCTGTAGATTGAGGACGGCGGTGGGCGGCGCAGCCAAGTACGACGGCAGGTCGACGAGGAACCACGGGTGCTGCTTGATCTGCTCCACGGTGATGCGGCGGAGCGGGTCGACGACAAGCATCGAGAGAATGAGCGAGCGGGCGCCGTCGGAGAGGAACGACGGCAAGGTGAAGATGCCGCCCTTAATCTTCTTGAACAAGTTGGGGATGTAGTCGTCGTCAAAGGGGAGGCGGCCGCAGAGGAGGGCGTAGAGGATGACGCCTGCCGACCAGACGTCGACTTCCTCGCCCGAATACGCCTTGCCGCCGACCACCTCGGGCGCGGCGTAGTTGGGCGAGCCGCACGAGGTCGAGAGGAACGACCCGTCCTCGAGTGTGTTGGAGAGGCCAAAGTCGGCAATCTTGACGTTGTTGTTGGCGTCAAGCAGGAGGTTCTCCGGCTTGAGGTCGCGATGGACAACCATGTGGTCGTGGCAGTACGAGATGCCGGCGATGAGCTGCTGGAAGAATCGGCGGGCCTCGCCCTCGGGCAGCCGGCCGTTCTTGACAATGTACTCGAACAGCTCGCCGCCGGGCACATACTCCATGATCATGAAGATGTCTGTGGCAGTGTAGATGACCTCGTACAGGCGGATGATGTGCGGGTGGCGGAGGAGCTTGAGCACGTCGATCTCACGCTTCACCTTTTTGTTCATGTCCAGCGCCTTGATCTTGTCGCGGTTCATGATCTTGACCGCCACACGGTGGCCTGTCAATCTGTGTTGCGCAACTGTGAGAGTGAGTGTGAGTGTGAGTGTGAGTGTGAGTGTGAGAGAGAGGCGGCGAGGTCAGGGGGGGAAAGTAGGAATCAGAGCAGCGAGCACGATCATGGCCACCACCATCATGGCCACCACCATCATGGCCACAACAATCATAGCCACCACCATCATGGCCACCACCATCATGGCCACCACCATCATGGCCACCACGATCATGGCCACAACAATCATGACCACAATCATAATCACAATGTCGACGACAGTCGCGAGCATAACCATCCCTCCAGAACCAGCACCACCACCATTACGATGACCAGGCGATGACGACAACCAACCACCGCCACCAAGGCCACCAAGGCCACCAAGGCCACCACGGCGACCACAGCCAGAGCCACTGCCACACAGCCACTATGGCCACGGCAACCACAACAGAGGGGGGGGGAGAGGGAGAAGGAAATACCACCCGTAGTCCCCCTTTCCCCCTTCCCCATGGCTGTCCGCCTTTCACCTTCCACCTACCGCAGGTGGGGAACACTGACGGCGGACGGGGGGA